>NC_133207.1:12094321-12246821 GCF_958299795.1 Porites lutea | reverse complement strand
TAGATGCAATTTAACGTATTACGAAGGAGAGAATTTTTCTTATTCCTCTTTCCATCATATTTTTGAATCCGAAAATTTTAGGTTTCCTTTTGCTACGAAAAATAGCCCAACCTGGGGAGTGAAATGTAGACCGCACTATACTTTATTTTCATACACACCAATTTGCCATGCATCTCCGCCCGCAAATAGCAAAGCTAGACGAGGCGGGCGGAGAGGAAAGGTTACAGCAGTCATAACAGATAATATTGTAAAGTAACTACATAAACTACGTGGATAAATAAGAATTACAGAAAAACAAACTAAAGTTACAAAATATATAGTCTTACAGAATATTACAAATTTACTACTAACAGAACCTATCAATTATTAGTGCATTAAGGATGCAGAATTTGCCATTTTTTCTAGGAGAATGAGCACTTCAACATAATCGTCCTCTTCTTCCATTATCGAGTGCAAAAAGTCATGAAAATTTTTTTTAAAAGCTCCATTGGAGAGGTCACGAAATTCGTTAGGAATTGCGTTCCAAAGTTTAGCTCCAAACCTGGAAAAAGAATCTTGATTTAGATTCAGTCTTGAAGTTTGGACATAATAATTTCCAGACGAAGAAAACCTGGTCTCATGCTTGTGCTTTGAATTGGCTTTATTGAAGAAATCACAGATGTTAGACGGAGCATTCATGCAGGAGACGTCAAATATTATAGAAGATACTTTTGCCCCGACTTTTTCAGCATATAACATTTGTAAAGGTAGAATGTTTGAGGAAATAAATAAAGGCACAGCATGGGTTCTGGGTTCAGAAAAGTACATCAAACGAAGGACTCGTTTTTGCAGCACGAGAGTTTGGGAGGGTTATGTTGTCTATATATGATATCACAAATGAATATCGCATTGAAAGCGAGTTACACATTTCAACCCCTTATGAGTCTCTACTAAAATATAGTATTCATTTGCCTTTACACAAAGCCTATGCCATGTCAGTTTCGCCAGCCTTGAAGCATTTGAATTGTTTTATCATACCACTGTATGCAGCAGCAGTTTCTGCCGGCCAAGCCATCCGTTTAAGTTCAATGTCTTCCTTAGCGCGCCTGAAGTGTTAAGAAAAGTAGTAGAGTGGACGATTTCAGAATCTTGTCTTGCACTTTGTACATATTTCCAGAAGCCTAACTAAATTTATTTTAATAAATACAATCACTATGAGTGTTTTGGTTAAGGGACCGGTCAAAAAGTATAGAGGGAGAGGGGAGGGGGGGGGGGGGCGGTGGGCCGGAGCAGAGAGGGGGTGGGTCATGAGGTTTTGAGCCTTATGCAAGGGGTGAGTCGTGCAATTTTCAGCTACCCTTAGGGGGTGGGTTAGCCTATCTTATTACATAGATAGGCACTAACTACTAACGAGACAGTTAACCACACTTGTTATATAAAACACAGCTGGAATTATTGCTAAAATACTCGCAAACCTGTTGTGCGGGAAAATGCAAAAGGTGACAGGCCGCCCATCTATACGGGCATGAAACCCTTTGTTAACCTTTTTTTTGGCTCTAACGAGCATGTCCTTTAATGATTTTCCTTTTTTGTAAGGAAATGATTGGTGGTTCTTTAAAAAATTATTGAAGTTATGGTAATTGGTTGGTTTTGTATAAGATTCCATTTTTTCATTCAAGCTTAACTTCCTTTATAGTAGACACTGAGGGTTGGTATTGTGTCACGAATGGCAATATTTCTTTTTCCTCCTTGTTTTGTGTTAGGAGTTCAGACTCCTTTTTGTAAATTTTATTTCTTTTATTTCCGTCCATCAAGCGTTTTTTTTAATTTGAATTATTTTCCTCAAAGGTTGTTTTCGTAGGATTCTCAAGGCCTCTCCTTTGACAAATCCTTTTTTAACACTTGGAGGGTGACACGAGGTGAGGTGAAATGTATGTGCAAGAAGGTTTTCATTTGTTTAAAATCTGTCTTTGCATCAAGGATATATAGTTTTTTCCTTGAATCTTGTGCCTTTGTATACAGCCGTGTCTAAAAACGTAGTCTCAGTGTCAAATGTTTCGGCCGTGAATTTAACTTCGATGTCTGGTTTACTCATGTCCCATAGGGAAAAGATATTGTGTTTGTAGGATTTCCAAACTGTTGTTGTAAAGACGGTTTTGCTTAGAGTTGTTGTTTCAATATATGCCATGATTTGTTGGCAAAGGAATCAAAACTGCTCTCTTTGTGCCCACTGCATTTCCATGGTGTTGTAGGTAGTGCTTTCCATTGAAGCGGAAGAAATTTTCTTTGAGGACTATTCTAAGCATTTCCGGCAAGTAATGTGTAGAAATGGGTTGTCTTTGTAGAAATTTTCATATGCTTTGTGACAGACAATTTCAACTGTAACCTCGTTTTGTGGTATATTTGTGTCAAGACCTCATAACGTCCATCGAAACAAAAAATGTTCGGTTTTTCGCATTTGTCTTTTTAGTGAAAGGTATCAACAAATTTTGTCAAACACAGAGCAAGGTTTTATTGGATTATTAAGAGGAAACCAAACGTTCATGTTTTAACAAGGGGGTGGGTCATGGAATTTCCAACCTTGCTTCAGGGGTGGGTCAGTCATTTTTGTACCAAAGGGAGGGGGTGGGCCATGTGTTTTTTATCAACCACATTTCCAAATGCTCCAGCCCACCGCCCCTCCCCCCTATACTTTTTGACCAGTCCATAAGTTATATTTAGTCTGTTCAGTCTACATTGAGCATGCTCACTTCAAGCCCAGATATTAGGAGAACATGTTTTTCTAACCTTTCATTGCTACTTGATTCTTTCGCACGTTTTTCATCAATAGATCCTGAGGAGGAAACATTATTGAAATATTTGAATAGGATAATCTGCTTTAAACTGTGTAGAGCCGGTAAAAGTTTGTTGTACCGGATTCATGCTTTTATGAAATAACATAAACTGCAGCACACCACTTATACCCCCCTAGCCGTTTCTCCTAGCTCCTCGCCGCAGGGACGTTTCGCTAGCAAATGTCCTTAGCGGCTAGGAGCAAGGAGAAACGGCTGTATTCGCAGACTACAGTAAGTGCAAAACTTGTTATGATCAGCCATTTTTTTCTAAGCGATTTTTCTCTTCCGGTTATAAGCCCCCCCTCGCCCGCCCTCCCCTCCCCATGGGATGTAAGCTCTGCAGAGCTTATAAGAGTCAGTTTACGGTGTATTCCGAAGGCGAAAAACCCAAACAATTACAGCTGAGTCATCTGGACATAACGTTGAAAAAAAAAAACGTTTCTTAGTTCCATCATTTCGGATATTTCCTTAATTCATGTGACTTATTTTAGCTCCATGGTGATTGTACTGGTTAAATTCAACCTTCATTTATTTCTAGTACTTTAATATGACAACAAACCTGTGTCTTGTCCCTCGTCTAATTCTACCACAAAGGCTTGCTGTTCTTTACTCTCAGCCATACCGTCAACATCTGTGTATCAAGTTTCCGTAGTATCACCTTACTCCGAATACTAGCACTAAATTTATAGTGGGCTATTTTTGAGTGAAACGGAAAATGGAAATAATGGAATCAAAGCATTGCAAAACTCCAATGCACAGACATGGAAGCCCAATATTAAGTTTTTGTCGTGCCAAACTGAGTTATGAAAAGGTTCCAATTAACAGCTAAGAAAAAAAATTTCCAAGTAAAAAACTCACTTCACATTATAGTATGGCAAACCAAATGTTAGTTAATCTTTTTTCTGGAGGTTTTTTTTAATGTTCTTGTTGTTCGGGATGGAAAGGCGGGAGAAGAGGGTGGGGAAGGGGTTGGAAGCGGTGGAAGTACGAATATCAGGTTGAAAACTTCGTTGGAATTGTAGCCTCCTTCAATAAAGCTGGGCGGTGAACTCGTCCGTTGGTTCATGTAGATCCTCTGACGTCGACGCACCTTTGTGATACTGTCAGGGGGATTTTACTCTTTAACTAGACGCGTAGAAAACTCAACCCGACAGCAACTTGAATTAGTAATATCGTTTGTGTGCTAGTGCGTTAGTTCTGTTCAGCTATGGCATAGAGTTAGACCGGTGAGTGATTCAGTAATAACTCACATACGAGGGTACGTCTGCGGCTGGCAAAGCCTATGGAAGGGGAACGGAACTAAGGAAGAACGCAGGGGAAGGGCCCATCGCGCCCACCGCGCCCACTGCGCGCCGCCTTAATATTTTCCCTTTTCCCTTCCCTTTTGATCGCCCGTCACGGCGCAGGCTGCCGCTGATTTGTATTGTTCTAAGATATGGGCTCTTTCTCACTGGTAGTCTTTGTACAGTGAGTAAAAGAGATCTCTTCCAAAAAGTCTCGTATAAGAAGTGATTAAAAGGGGCCAGTAGGTTTCTCTCGTCAAGGCTGGCTTTCCCTTATTTACATTGTATATTATTTAATATTGGCCATTTAAATATATCAGACATGAATCGCTCCTTGCTCCTTGAACGAATCTCTGCTTTACTAGTGATGCTTGTCCCACGAGACCCAGGGGCAATCCTTTTTACCCCACCCGACTGAATACCCCTTGGGTCCGGAGGATGTATTAAACCACATGTTGGGGCCTTAGTCATATTTATGCGAACTGATGTTGTACTCGGTTCAATGATCCTTTGTCTATGACTTATCGTTAGCCATGATCTGAAATTCTACAATCTGCGAACTTATTAAAAGCCAGAATGAAGTTTAAGATGGACAAAGAAAAACTGGCCTTTATGTAGAGTAGAGCGAAAGAATTGAAGGTAGTTAGCTTTGCAGTATTTAAATGTCATACTTTTCTTCATGCCGAATATTTTTGCAAAATTACAACATGTAAACAAATACACCATTATATTACACGTCACGCCGTAATGAGTTTATCATCCCTAAGAAGGAAGATCCATTTTTGCAGCTGTATAAATTAAACGTTATAAATTCGATGATTTCTTATGATTTCTTGTCTTCAAAGTTCTACCGTGCACGAGCTTTCGACAAAGTTTTCTTCCTTATCCAGACGAAGACGCACTGGAGATTCCCTGGCTCCAGCCACTCGTGAGTTGTGTTTGTGATAATTTCGCTGCTCAATTTGTTTCCGTGACAAAACTGAATTTGACATAAATGGTTTCAATACACGTTTTGATTTCTGTTTAAAGATTGTATGCTAGACCTTTCCAGCTCAAAGACATCCACGGGCACTACTTAAAACCAGGAGCTGAAGAGTTCTTTCTAACATTTTGTTTATACATACGTTTAAGTAGTGACTACATCAGTTTCTCACCTGTAGTGAAGAGCTAAGTGATCAAGAAATCTTCCCGAATATAACGCATGAATACACCATCTTCTTCGCCATTTGATACCAAACTAGGGCCCAGTTTCTATCGCTCATGTAGTAGGTAGAGGATGACTGCCCCAGGGACACGTGCCAAAGGTGGATTACTAGCCATGTGAGTCAATTAGGACGAGAACACGGAACATGCAACCGCATTTTCACGGAGAAGAAATGTAAAAGAATTCACTCAACTATTCAGTACTATCGTACGACTGAGCAGAAATGTAAACGAGCAAACATGGCAAAATATTTCAAAAGGTTCTTTTTTGGCACATCTGCCGATGCGATTTATTCTTCTTGATGCGGCTGACGTAACCTTTAATTAAAACCTTCATATAGAGAGAAAACCGTTTACATAAAAACCCATAAAAGGGCCATAAATCGGCCCGTGGACCACACAGGAGAGACGTAACGCACATTTTAAGTAAGGTAGGCTGTTTTTTACTGAAATCCTTTAATTTCGTAGGTTACAGAAACGATAGGTTTTTTTTCCCATAGAAGTCCTTATATTTTAAATGTTACGCAACAATGCCAAAGCTCGCCGATGGTCGTATTTCGAGCTTGGGCTACCGTATTTATTCGAATAACCCAACCCGCCCAACCTCGAATTAGCGCCCACCTCGAATAAGCGCCCATCCGAAAGGCAGAAAAAGTTAATAAGCGCCCAGCCTCGAATAAGCGCCCACCCCCTCCTCCTCCCAATCAAACTCCAATAAGCGCTCACCCTTACCCCACCCACTTGAGTGAATAAATTCTAATAAGAGACTTTCCCGAGGACGGAGTTTTCTTCAGAGTATTCTATAGAAACCTTGCTTTATTACTTCTTCGCGTTTTGTTATTAGGATTTATTGTTTTGTTGCAAAATAGACATACTTCACTTGCTGAAAATGGTGAAAATTTAATAAGCGCCCAGCCTCGAAGAAGCGCCCACCTCGAATAAGCGCCCACTCTCAAGGTCCAAAAATTTAATAAGCGCCCAGGGCGGTTAATCGAATAAATACGGTACCTGTGGTTTACCTTGCAATCGGATCTCAGACCTCAAGAATTAGCCATCGTAAACGAATAACCACATGTGACTTATGCAGTGTGATTTTCTCATCACGCAATTTTAAAAGTCTACTCCGAGGAAAGGTTGGCTCGCATAAACTTTCCAGCTTTATCAAATTTAACTCCTTTTTTGAAAAGAGGCCGGTGAACATGCATGATCATTTTTACATTAGGGACAGTAGGGCTTCGCTATTTGACAAGCAACATGGAAATAGATGTTCACACAAAATATGTTTTTTATTAGTGTAATATCATAGGTGACGAATTACTCCTTAATTCATGGCAACCTTCCGTACGTCTCAGTGTCGAGATGGCGAAGAAGTTTTAAAATGTCATGAATGAAGATGTCAGGGTGACAAAAAGACGCTTTAGAAAGCCTGAACACACGAAAGAGCACATCAAGAAGGATTCTAACAGGTATTTTGTCGAAAAACTCTGAACTTAAGCCAAATTTAAGCTCTAAACGTTCAAGAGAGTGCAGGGCCTCTCGATCGATACGATCCAGGATAAACATGTCAAAAATCCAAGACTGCTAACGTAATTTGTCCGGCAGGACTTTTCCGCGGGTGACGGGTGACGGGTGACGGGTGACGGGTGACGGGTGGCGGGTAGCGGGTAGACGGGTAGCGGGTAGACGGGTGGCGGGTAGCGGGTAGCGGGTGACGGGTAGCGGGTGGCGGGTGGTGGGTCAGGCCGTAAAAAATAAAAAAATAAAAATAAAAAGGGGAAACCAAAAAAAGAAAAATAATAATAAACTTTACAAAAAGCGATATTTTAGCAATATTATTCTACACGATATCGCATGCACGAGTAATATTCATCCTGCGACCAGACAAGTAAGATCGCATTCCCTTCTCGACATGTTTGAACAGTGTCTCAGACAACCTCGTCCCCAGGGCTTTTCCTTTTGACGAGTGGGTTTGTTTTTTTGTTATAAGTTGGGATAAACATTGCATTGCCCGCGGGATAAATCTTTGCCAATTTGGTTCCCGACTTGTAGTTTAAAACGAACTAAATGTCTATTGCGAGAAAACAAGGAAATTTTCCTAAGACTAAAGCAACAAAGCTGTCAATGTTAATGTGTACCAGTTGGGGAAGTACAATCATCTTTCGTCTTGATTTGGAAGAAAAAGCAAACTAGACAAACAAGATCGACACGTGCCATGTGTCTTGCTTGACATAGCCCATTTTCATTTGACACACCGCGTGTAGCCTGACGACAAGTAGTAAGTAGATAAAACAAAACAAGACAATACTTTTATTTGGAGTCTGGTAGGTAGTACATAAACGTTGAAATTATTTTAAAATAACAACATACAGTTATATCAATATCAATAATCATATTTTATTATAATATTTTACTTTCATATATATTTTTAACACGCCACCCGCCACCCGCCACCCGCTACCCGCGGAAAAGTCCTGCCGTGGCAGCCATGATATTAATAGGTAATCAAATGGTATACTCGTGAAATTAGGGAATAATTTCACTTGCGTTTTGTCCAGATCCTAATAATTTCTCTCGCCTAAAGGCTCGGGAAATTATAAGGATTTGAACAAAACGCGTTACGTTAGCTATCTTGGATTTTTGACATGTTTATCCTGGATCGTATCGATCGAGAACTCCTGCACTCTCTCGAACGTTTAGAGCTTAAATTTGGCTTAAGTTCAGAGTTTTTCGACAAAATACCATCCTGTTAAAATCCTTCTTGATGTGCTCTTTCATGTGTTCAGGTTTTCTAACGCGTGTTTTTCTGCCCTGACATCTTCATTCATGACATTTTAAAACTTCGTCGCCATCTTGACACTGAGACGTACGTTAGGTTGCATAGCAATTTTGTAATTTCACATGTGAAATTGTAAATTAGTATTTCAAAATTGTTATGCGAAATTTCACGAGCCGTTAGGCGAGTGAAATTTGAGACAATTTTGAAATATCACAAGTGGTATTTATGCCAAATATCACGTACAAATCATGCTATTATTTGTTTATACTACTACCCACAAAAGGTTTGTAATTTTCACATGTAGGTATTTCAAATTAAGCTGAAATACCACTGCTTTAAGCCAATCAAATTGCAGACATTTCTCATGTAGTAGTATAAACGCTGAAATTTCGCGCCAAAATTAAGGAGTATTTCGTCACCTATGATGTTATTTCATTTATTTCATGTGGTCAGACTTCATTCGTTTCATGATGTTTTCTCAGTTTTCACCACTTTGTAAGTAAACCTGATGGAACTGAACAAATCATCCAAAAAAATGAACCAAGCTTTGTTCCTCTATTTCTACCAGAACAAGAACACGCTTACAGCGGCATTCCGTCTCGCCAGCTTGAAGATTAGATCGAGAAATGATCGGTGAGGAGACGATTTATTCTACAAGAAACATGATTTACTCGCTGAAGGTTTTTTACTTCCTACTTTATCGACGTCGATACTTTTTATTTGTTCCTAAATTGATTTAGTACGCGTGTTAGCGACGACCAGAAATACCTCTCCAGTAGCAGGCTATACGCGTGTATAAATACACGAAAATTCAAGGGCCTCGATTCCAGAGAAATTGCGTCATTGCCAGATATCAAAAAAGTGATTTACATGGCACGTCATTTCAATCATCGCCGAAAATAAATCGCATGCTAATCACAAGACTCATAGTTTACCACACCCGGCCATCGCAATTTTGCTAGATAAGATTCCTATTTTTTTTTTTCGACCACTCAGTAGTGTTCACTTGTTCCAAAGAAATCAACGCTTTCAAGCGATAAAATTCGTGGACCGACACGTTTCGGAAAAGCTCTAAATTTAATCTTTCCTAAGCTTTCTTCGCAAAACATGCGTGGCTTCGATCATGCAACGATCCTTAGTCCCAGTTTCCACGGTGTCCGCAAGGAACGCCTGACAAAATGACCTGCCTTTTGTGACCCAAACCTCGACTAAAAATTCCGGGGGGTACTTCCAGAAACGTTGGGTGGGGGTGTGCTGCACGCTTCAAGAAACCCTTACCCTATTTCAGACCAAAATCTGTGATTTTCCCTACCCAATTTCGGACCTGATCAAAAATTTGATACCCTATTTCAGACCTGAAGCCCTGGAGTCCCGAGCTTGACCGGAGCGCGTGACAAGCTATTAAGACACAACCACGGTAGTTGGAGTAAACATTAAAAGGGAAAAGGTCTTATCGCCAAATGATGAAGAAGTAGCTAATTCTTCTAAAAAACATACCCAATTCAAGACTAGAGTGCACAAACCATACCCTTTTTTCAGACCAAAACGGCGCGGCACATACCTACATAGCCTATATAAGGGACTAACCCCCGGGGCGAAAAACGCGTGGCAGATTACGAGTCTCGCTGCTTACGCAAGCGAGACTAATAAGGTTGGTAATGTCCTAGGGCCGGCTCGGGGCCGGCTACACGTGCGTAGAAAGCAACCTCGTTCCCAGGGTCCTCTCCTACCCGGCCCTAAAGCCGAGCGAGGTTGCTCAGAAAGTTGCGCTATTGCGAGAGGAATCCTAGCTTGGGAAATGGACGAATGATGTCGCGTGGAAAAAAACGACTGGCAATACTCACTACAACAATACATAGGAAAAGTTCCACATTAATTTGTTACGTTTTTGGAGTGTCTGCTTAGAAAGGCTGGTGCAATTGATCTGAGACTGTACGGTAATGAATGAAAACAATAACTGTTCAAATTAGACGAATGCTGTTTTTAATAAAGCGAAAGAAAAGGAGTTAGTTTCTACAGAAACGTTTTCCATTAGGCAAATGGGACTAACCATTATAATCATTAAGAGATTCAAAAGTTGCGTGCCAAATGTTACCTGCAGCTCCCGGAAGCTTATTGCTCCAGTGCTGGGCTTACGCTTGAAACACGAACTTTTGAATCCCTCCCGGGTTGAAAATCAACTTTTTCCCTATCTGGGTAACAAAACCAAATTCTAAAAGGTAAAGCAAGAGCACTTTTGTCTTGAGAAGTTTGTTTTTGAATGACAAGAACTAAATGCTGGACGATTTAACTAAGAAGGTTTGTATACATTTTATTTGCCTTGAAGAAAGGCAATTACATTGGCGGTAATTTGCTACTTTCTTTATAGCTTCACATAGAAACTACTTGCTAAAATTACACTACATTAAGAAAAAAAACAAACTAGAGATTTCCTGGGCGGCATGGCCTCTCCCAGTTTCGTAAAATTCCCGCCCCTGCCCCAACCACTCGGCGTCTTGTGCGGCTTATTGATTGGCCATCTCCTTAAGGTGACTCGACCCAGTTTTTTTTTTTGGGGGGGGGTACCATCCTACTTTGAAGCCCTCTGGTATCCCCACCTTTACTTTTATCGTAAGTCTAACACATAGAATGGATAACATATAGATCAATCTACAATATAACATAAAATTTTTGGCGATCGGAGTAAATGTCACGTGGTTATAATGCCACGCCCCTTTGAGGTCTGAGTCGAAAATCTTGTTCAGCGCGCGTGCAATGACCACGCTTGGCTGACTTCCGAATGCTCACCGAGATATGATAATTTAGTGTAAGAAAATAGAAGGGATTCCCGTCACGAGTTGGTTTAATCATTGGCTTGCAATAAACCTATGAAAAATGATATTTTTTTAATAGTAAGTAGTTTTAGAATGTAGCACTTCTTGATTTTTTTGCAAAGGCACAAGAAGCACGAGAATTGATTAAAAATTGTGAGTTAAACCTCTATGTATCACTGTACCAAAATTATCATATCTAGGTGAGCATTCGGAAGTCAGCCAAGCGCGGTCATTGCACGCATGCTGAACAAGAATGCTGTACCATGACAGACTAGAAACAATAGACAACTCCCAAAGCACAAACTCAGCCAAAACGCTAAAAATCTTCAATGTTTACTCAAGTTTGGGCTTATAGAAGATAATGTCACAGTTTTTCAATGACCATGAAATTCAGAGTCCGGGTAGTTAGTTAATCAATTGTGGCCCTGAAAAAATTTGAAGAAAAAAAAACTACGAATTTTTAAGAAAATGATTTTTTCGTGAGATTGACTCTTAAACGCTGACAAATGTCAACAAATAGCGAAAACTATAATTTGTATATGTTTGCTTTGCTCGAAATCGCGCTCATTTACAAGGCCCTAAATTGTTTTGCTGACTTGCAAGGACCCATCTGTTATAACGATGTCCAAAATAAAGAGATGAGTCTCATAGTTTATTAGATATAATCCGTGTAAAGTTTGCTTATCATTTTCGCATAAATTATGATCTAAATTTGGAAACCGCTGAATTTCTCGAATTGGGTCTTTGCGATTTTGGTGAAACTCTGTTCAGCGCAAGGCAATAATGCGCACTATGTGTAGCCGAGAGATTTTCACGAAAAAATGCCGGAAACAGCAGATTTTCGACTCAGACCTCAAAGGGGCGTGGCATTATAACCACGTGACATTTACTCCGATCGCCAAAAATTTTATGTTATTATATTGTAGATTGATCTATATGTTATCCATTCTATGTGTTAGACTTACGATAAAAGTAAAGGTGGGGATACCAGAGAGCTTCAAAGAAGGATGGTACCCCCCCCCCCCAAAAAAAAAAAAAAAAAACTGGGTCGAGTCACCTTAAGCTACCAGGTTCAAAACTCCTAGTAAAGGTTGGAAGCAAAGAAAAACCATCATTTATTTATTAATGATCACAGCCTATGGTAGGGCATCTCTGCCTTCCACAGATCTTCCAACACACTGTCGTGTCTAGCAAAACGAGTAGTAAACGAGTTGATCATCCCAGCAGGACTAGGCTCAAACTCTGTCAGGGTAACACAGTTGTCATCTGTGAAAACGAAAACAATAAATAAACCAAGGGGAAAACTCAAGTTTAAAGAGGCAAATGAAAACTCTGAGAACTTCGTCAACGTCCCCCTTAACTTGGGTTTAAATTTGGAATAAGTAGCGTGGACGTCGAAGACTTGAAACACCACTGGCAAGTAATAATGTAAAAGTAACTTAGCTATTTACTGGTAAAACGTTAGGGGCTCTAAAGAATTCGTTTTGCGGTATTTGTGTCTCCCGGATGGAATAGGAATTTGCAAGAGTTTAAGGATAGTTAGGGTAAATTAGAGTACCCGGGTAAAAAAAAAAACATCTCGGAAAAGAACTGGACGGGAAGAGCAACGATATCAACCAAAATAAAAAGTCAAAGCCAGGATTTAAATCCGAGCCACATTGACCAGAGGCAAGCGCTTTCGACACGGCGCCAACCGTTGCTCCCCACCGCCCCTCAATATATTGCAAAGTCAAGAAGTTTTCCTCTAATTGGTTTTGCTTGGCAATTCTCAGTATCCCTGGATATTTTTACCCCAATAATAAGCAGGTTCATGCTTCCCAATCTCTCCAGTAAATGACGGCCTAATAGAACGGTTGCTGACATTTAAGGAGAAGGGGAGAAATATAACAAAGTGGGTGCAATATGAGTGAAAGAAACAGTTGTAAATTTTTGGTATGGCCATCTGATTGACACTCTAAACATCTTGCTACTTCACTACACAAAACTGTTATTTTCATCTGTTTGTGTGGCATTTAGTATGAAAGGTAAAAAGTTATATTGGAGGACATGTTGCTGTTTAGGAACAAAGTATAAAACTTTTCACTTCTTTCTATTGGTTTCCAAACAAACACTCGTTATCTCTCCCTAAAATTCTGAGAAGCATACTGGACGCACCGACGTACATTTTACTCGCTATTCACGTTTTTCACATTGAAAAAAACCTGGGGTGAGCCTGTGTAATACATTTTTACCTGTCAGACTAGTGTGGGCCTGGACAAACATCCTTCTCGGCGTCTTCCGGGCCAGAACTGTTTTTCGAAGAGCGAGAAATTCATCATCTACTACTGAGTAGCGATCGTACAAACCTTTTCCGGAAACGTAATCCGCCGTCGACTTGAAAACCTGCCACAAACACCATGGATGGTAAAATATATGAGTTGATTAATGATTAGTAGTATTCCCCTCATTTAACCACGTATTAATCTATAGACAAGGCTAGACTTCATACTCAGTGTCAACAGGGGGTTGCTGGGTAAATTGGGGACAGTAGTTTGCGGACAGAGTTTAAGTCTACCCTCACTGATCGATGCATGAGTACACTGATGAAGAAAAATCTCATTCTCTGTAGCCTGCAAAAAGCAGCGAGAGCAAACAGAAGAAAGGAAACGCAGAGGCAAAAAGCAAATGTGATAAGATGTATAAGTAGAGAGAGACCGACTCACCTGAAGCTTTTTGAGGAACTTTCCAATAGCTGGTCTGCCAACTGACTCAATTTTTGTTTTATCTAGCTTTATTAACACATCCGGTTTGCCGTCTGAGCCCGTGACACTGGTCAGTTGTACCAGTCCTTCACCAGCTTCAAGGAGCACGCGCAGAATGACATACCGTGCCTGCATGTGAGCCTGGAAAGAGGCAAATATGGCTAATGGTTATGACTTGCCAACCTTATTTTCTCTGTCCAAACCGAAGCTGCAATTTAGCTACCTTTTATCGTATATCTAATGCCACAGGGTTACCAACTTATTGCTGGAACAAAAACGTAATCGATTTTTGAGCCTTTTGCAGCACAAGGAAAAGAAAACCTGCAGTAACTCATTTGGTTACTCGCTATGCATAGCCAAATTAAAAAACAAAACAAAACAAAATAAAACAAAACAAGACACTGTGGGAGCGTATATTTGGGCGTCGTTGTACAACGCGTATGTGAAGTTTTTTAAGTGTATAGGGCTGTGTGAGTAGTGCAGTAGCGGTGTATATTTTAGGGGTTGGTTGAGATGAGTGAAGTGGAAGGCGTGGAGTTATATTAATTTCAAATTAATTTCAAAACTTATAAAGCGAAAATATCAATATATTCAAATGCGCCATAGGGAAAAAACACAATAGTAGTAGTAATAATAATAATAATAATAATAATAATAATAATAATAATAATAATAATAATAATAATAATAATAATAATAATAATAAAGAATAATTTTGATAACAAAAATGATAAAACATGATAATATACATATATATATACATGTATAATATTATAGAAAAACTAATGGCTAAAAGTTAAAAAGAAAAAATCCGTTAGCATACTCTTGAAAATTATAGGCTAAAAACAACTTATAATCTAAGCTAAAAATACAATCTTATACTCTAAGTGGTTCAAAATGCTTTTTAAAAAGGTGAGTCTTCAGCACTCTCTTAAAAGTGTCAAAAGAAATGGATTCCCTGATATATCTTGGCAGAACATTCCATAACTTAGGTGCGGCAAACAGAACGGCCCGTTCACCGAGAGTTGCTTTGGGCTTAACATTCGGATAACTAGGTAGAGTACTGTCGCTAGAACTTCTTAAGTTATATCTAGATACAGGCTTAGGAGTAATTAACAAACTTAAATACGAAGGTGCCAAGCTCTTAAAAATCTTAAAAACAATCAACAGGATTTTAAATTCAATTCTGAATTTTACAGGCAGCCAATGTAAATCTAACTAATGAAGGAGTAATGAGACAATATTTACTTTCACTGCATATTAATCTTGCACACGTTCTGCACATGCTGTAGCTTATTGAGTTGATACTCCGACAGGCCATATAAAAGACTGTTACAGTGATGGATTCTGCATGAAATAAAGGCATCAACCAGCACTTGGTGTTGCCTTTAGATAGACTGAAATATGGATTGCCATCGCCAGCTTAGAATCAAACCATGAGTCCTAGTTCCTTGCAGACGACACAGAGGTGACAGTTGCAGTCCCGACACGAGGGCTATTAATAGATACTTTAGCTCGTTGCTGCGATGTGCCAATGATCATGAATTCAGTTTTACTATCGTTCAGTTTCAATTTGTCGTTCAGCATCCAATTACCAATGTTTCGACCCTAGCTAAGGCGGCCTCTTGATTTGCATTATCATTAGGACAGAATGATAAATAGAGTTGGCTATCGTCCGCATATTTATTTATTTATTATTTATTTATTTATAGATTCGTTCAATGTACAGGGGAGAGAACAATAGGACACGTAGTCCCCTACTTGGTTCACCCTCCTAGTATAGTAATGGATCTCTAAATTATGTTTGCCACAATTTCAAATATCGTACTAGCATAGACAATGTTGATGTGATGATGAAGTTGTTTGGCTACCGCACTATCAGTCAGTCATATTGAACGTGGATTAGTAAGAAAATGGCTGTAGTTTGTTAATCAGTGAAACTGAATTTGATATGAAGTAACAAGAAATATTTTTTTTTGGACGGAAAATTAATTTTACGTGTTGCAGTGAGGTAGCTGTGGGAGTGCTAATTTGGTTATGCAGGGATAGTGTAGTTACAGTCAGTTGGAATGACGTGGTGGTTGTGAAAGATCTCATCCTCGGAGACCCAGGGGCAGTCAGTCGGGTTGGGAGAAAGGACGTGACTAAAGTTTTCAAGTACGGGCGAAAGAGCCCCTGGGTACCGACTCTCACCGAGCTATTTCCAAAACTTCAAGCGGATGCCGGCTCCTGATTGGGCACAAAAAATGCTTTGTATTATTGTGCCCAATCGGCGAACAGTTGCTCCTAAGTTCTTTTCGTGAGTTCGTACACGACGGCTATTGTTTCGATCACAGCTTGTCTGGCTCATGCACCAAAGAAATGCACTCAGTCAGGAAACTTTCAGTTTGATATAAAATCCCCATCTGATTTCAAAATACTGTCTGCCCGAAAACTAAAGACGGTTTTCCATAAATACAAGCTGGGGCTTACAACAGGTATTCACGCTTGCATCGGTCACGTCTTGCGTAAATACTAGGGAATTTTTAAAAATTGCCACGACGGCTGACAACCACCAAATCGTCGCATGGAAAATGGAATTCACTTTTTTTTTCAGTTTCTATCCAACTCTTCTGGAGCTGAATTTCTATCAACCATATCCAAGTACATGAAGAGAATGAATTTTGTTATTGCTTGTTTACGTCCTTCACAAAACATGAAATTAGGTATTTTCACGGGTAGTCGTGCAGTTGACGGCAAAGAAATGTACAAAAAAGTGTGATGCCCTTGCAAAGTTGTTGTTTTGCCTTGTCAAGCTATTGCTTATTTGACTTTCTCGTCGCCGCCGCGTCTTGATGAGTCAAAAACAGAATATTCTCGGGGCAAATTGAATTGCTCCTGCTGATAGCATCCCAAAAGTTTTTTTCGACTCATCGGTAGTTCCTTCGTTTCTTGTTAGGAAAGTAGAAAATAAAAGTTTCCCTTGCTCGCACATGCTTGGTGAACGAACCGTGCAAGTATGGCAAAACAATAGTCGTTGTGTACGAACTCACGAAAAGAACTCAGGAGAAACTGTTCGCCGATTGGGCACAATAATACAAAGCATTTTTTGTGCCCAATCAGGAGCCGGCATCCGCTTGAAGTTTTGGAAATAGCTCGGTGAGAGTCGGTACCCAGGGGCTCTTTCGCCCGTACTTAAAGACTTTAGTCACGTCCTTTCTCCCAACCCGACTGACTGCCCCTGGGTCTCCGAGGATGGAAAGATCTTATCAATAGTCGAAAACATATATTTTGTACTTATTTTAAAAGTTGTAACGCTTTCTGTTTAGATCAGATGGATAGAGCGTGGATAAGGGAAAGTTCATTTAATATGGAGAAGGAGGTACGAAGATGTCTGTGGGGGCTGAAATTTTGGGTGTATGGATTCGAGGGGCTTTGAAAAATCGGTGAGGTCAAGGGGAAGGGCGAAAAATCTGGCTATAGAACTAAGGGTCTGATTACATGAGCCGGGCTGGCTCGCTTTGCAGAGATCCCGGCACCTTTAGATAAACGCAACATAAATCAGCTTTGCGACTACATGGCAACCGAGTCAGCCCGGTTAGCTGGGATCCCAGTATTGTGATGCCGGAATCCCGCCTGAAAATGTTACAAGTAATCACGCTTGCCATGGAGCCCGGCGAATAAACCAAGCGAGAAACAGGACAGCGGGTAACACAATACTCATGCGCACTGCTTCCAATCTCTATATAAAAATAGCCGCTCCGGACTGGCCCTATTCATGTAATACCGGGATAAAAGTCACCTCGGCAGAATCAGCCAGCCCGGCTCATGTATAATAAGGCCCTTACTGTGAGTTGTATTGTCACGCAGTTTGCACGTGAAAGCTTTAGAATTTGCCGCTTTCGTGGTTCGTGTGTGAGAGAATACGACTTAATCTAGGTAACCTAAGGGTTTTAAAAAAATCTGCACGCCGAACATCTGCAATGAAATTACGCATCATTCAACTTTAAGATTAACAGGCTAACAACAATGAGTTCCAATAAAATTATCAAGCTGCCGAAAAACTTTATATGTGGCCACTCATCACATGTCATTCTCCTCACTGAAACAATCTCTTATTTATCTCATGCATGATCATGGAATTTTGCTTGACATCTTCTTTGGCTGTCGACAACTGAGGGCTAAAATATTATCAAAACCAATTATTTTTGAAAGATTTACCTTCAAATTTCTGAAAAATTGCCCGGTTTCCCGGTAAGATAAAAGTACGGTAAGCTTAAGATTTATTGTAGTTTATCTTTTCCGCGCAAAAATATCGTTCTCTGAGAGGACATGTGCTTACTGGTAATGAATAGTCTTTACAATGAAAAAGGGCAATGACCGGTACCTGTACTGTAGGGTCTGGAGGCGTTGCTTTAGCATGTTCATCGCTTTTTTATTTCTCCGTACCCGCACTGCTCGGAACTGTGTTTCTTTCTTGCAAGGTTGTTGAGATCGTAAAAGTGGGATCAAGTACCCTGCTAGGAAAGCTTTCTTTCCGGCATGCTTTTGTACGAGTCAATTCACGTCGCTTGGCTTGTTTACGGTCGCACGTGTTGCGTGCCTATTGCAACTTTGAATCAAAACAAGCGATCTGGGCGACGCCCAAATAATGATAAAAAAAACACCGGACATTTTTTTGATTGTTCGCTCTTTTTCTTACCCTTTCGGGGATCGAAAAAATATCTGCGCTTATTACCTGTTAAACAATCGATATACTACTAACACCAACCTGCCTCCATTTGTCGTTTTCAGGGGTATAAAATTCCAGTCCTAGAAGCCCTGCTCGTACCATGTTAAGCCAGTTAATGTGCACTATACTGTCTGCGTCTGTACCTTCATGACCAAAGATTCTACAAGGACAAATAACCACATCCAATTGAGACCATCAGAAAAGCAATATGCCTTTATTTGCATAGCTTATCTCACGGCTCAATGTAACGATAACGACTACCATTTCAATTTATACAAAGTAATGAATACTACGCGCGCTGTGATTGGTCCTTGCCTAAAATCTGTTAGAGTTAATACAAGGTACAGAATGTTACGCGCCTGGTGTTTGGTCCTTTCCTATCATTTATTAGGGTACAGACACACGAATGACGTCCGAAAAATTGCTTTCTCTCTCTGTTGTGTACAACATGGCGCGGAGTTTTTAGAAGTGTAATAAATCATATATGAACTGCGGAAATGAAATGAAAATGAAGAAATGATCGTCGCAGTGAACGCAATTGAACGTAAAGAAGCCTGAAAAAAAAATTCTTTCACGGGGACATATGAACCCACAATTCACCCATAGCTCAGTTGGTAGAGCATCGCATCAGTATCACGAGGTCACGGGTTCAAGCCCCGTTGAAGTTCTGATTTTTTTTTTTCAGGCTTCTTTACGCAATTGCATAAATTGCGTTCACTGCGACGATCATTTCTTCATTTTCATTTTTAGAAGTGTTGGTTAGACTATATCGGATTGAGCCAGTGAAGGCCTCAAAAAAGTAAGGAAAAAGAAAACCTGGGACAAAAGGCGTTGTCTGTGACCTGAAAATGCCTGAACTGGAAGAATTCTTCAAAATAATTGTCATCGCTAAGCGACGGTTTTAAAAATTGATAAAGTGAAGGTCTCGTAAAAAGCTCAGAAAAAGCTGTTTACCAGGACAACAAAGATAAAAAAGACGAGACGAAAAGTCCCGTTGATGACTTGGAAAATGTCCAAACTGGCACAAATCTTCGAAAAGCGAGCCCCAAGAAGCAAGTTTGTTGTTTATGTTTCCTATCCATCGGATAAGACAAATAGATTTCATGTTGCCGTGCTTCTGTACAGAATTAGATCACAGAAGACTTCAAAACATGCTATCAACGCCACACCTCCCCTGCGGATCGTGTGCCACTTTTTTTCTTACATTTTGACATCTTTGGTGAGCTGAACTGAACAGACGCGCAGCACCATGGAATCTATTTTTAACCATTTCATTTACTTCTGAGAAAGCGATGCTACATTATATACAATACACTTTCTTTCATCAAGCTGCTGTCTCCTTCCCCAGATTTCTCTGAACATTTAAAACCAAGATGGCGACTTCTCGACCTCAGTTATCGCAAGGAAAAATAGGGGACTGAGAACAGTCTAGTATTAACGTGTCAAACTCCACTTAGTGCGCAATATTGAATTTATTTTGCTAGATCAACGGAAAGCTGCCGCTACTAATGAGGCCATCAAGCAGAGGGTGGAATACAAGCATTTATAAAATAACTAAGATAGTACGCGCCCTCTGATTGGCCGAGAGGAGTGTTTGCATGAGAGTATGTAAACAAGGTTGTGGCGTCAAGATGTTTTGCTTTTCGCGCGCTAATCACGCAAGCACGAATTTGAAAAAGTTTTCGAGTTCAAAACTCCACAAGTTTACTTTATTTACCCATTCCTTCGTCGGCTGAAACTTGGAAAATCGTTACAAAGAAGGTGTGTCAATTTTTCTTCGCTTACGCTGACATTTTAAGCTAGAAAAATCCGTATTTTGGAAAGCATCTTTTTGCAAAACAAGAACTGATTACGCGTGCAAGACTTCGTGGACGAGACTTTGCGACTGGTAAGAATTTCTCTTTTAATCAGTGCCATACAAAGAGTTTTGCGTTTTTTCTAGGGAAAGTTATTTTATAAAATCAATAGAAAAATTTTTTGCTGTGGCCTCTAGGCGTTGGAAGAATTCTCGACAGTTATGCAAACCCTCGACTTCGTCTCGGGTTTGCATAACTGTCTCGCATTCTCCCAACCCCTCTCGTGTTTATATCAGGCTATGCAAACACGGAAAACGTTTACTATTGCTTAAATATCTACGGATACCTGTCCATTTATTTACCATTTCACTCCCAAAAGACGTGTGCCACATCACTTCAGGAACTTCTTTCTACTTAAGACAATCTACTCCCTAAAATGCTCAATGCCTTATCTAGAGGTAAAGGCCACTGACCTCAGGACCTGTCTGTTTGTGCAAAGATATATCCCGACACACTCCGCACGACATTCTTCATATGACGAGCTTAGATCAGCAAACCGCGTGTACCAGGTCTCTCCGTCAGTGTACCAGCTGGTGATCTGGGAACGACAAAAATTTTCAAGATTGGAGTTCGTTATGTTGAAATAAAAACAAAACTTTTACTTGGAATTAATGTAACTCAAATTTTTCAAATATTCCCATAAACGTGGATTCGTTCATCCTCAACAATAACTGCGTTATTATTGTCAATTTAGACATTCATATTTAACCTTTCAGCGCACGTTACTATTTATTTGCGACATAAAAACTATTAAAACAAGATCACATCTTAAGATAGAACCTTTTTCTTTCATAGTTTAATAGCGATAAAGGTGAAAAAATTGCAAGTATCGTCCTTACTTTTTCTCCAGTCTCTGTGTGCTTCACGTTTTCAATATCAAAGTTGTAAGAGCCATCTTGTCGCTGAAAAAGAAAATCAAAACCGAATAAAAATAGATTTCAAACGAAACAACACGTCATCTTGCAAGAGACATGCATTTGAAGATAGTTACCTTAACAAATAGTTTTCCACTTCCATGCCCTAAAAGTTCATGAAGGCCAACCTGAACCTCAAAAGCTGGCGCTTTAAGCTTCGTAAACAATTCCTGGATTTTTTAGATGAAAAAAAAAAAAACAAACAAACAAAGGCAATAACGACAGCTAACTTTTAAATTATGCAAAGAGACTAAAGCAAAATGCCGACACCTCTTTTAGCCCACATTATTATTTATTTATTTATTTACTTTTTATTTATTTAATTCATTAAGTGGCAAATCGAGTTTGCCGAGGGTTTTAGCTTGTTTTCGTTATTTTTCGTTTGTTTTCGAATAATTGTTTGGAGTTCGTCGTGCTTTACTGCAAAACATGTTTAGTAAACGTGGGCACGAGTATTTTCCCTATACTGGGATTTTATTCGGCGGGGTATTTCTGGCCTCCGTTCTGACAGTATTCGTTGTAAACTGTCGCTCAGCTCTTTTCTAGTTTATCTACCACATATTTGAATGAAATAGAAGTTGTAGTTTAACGCATTGTTATAGCTCTTGGTGCTCGAAAGAAACAGCCAAAATAAACCTAACGGTTTTTCGATTCATGTTGTACTGCTTAATGGTGCCGAAATACTATATGCAGTAGCATTGAAATAAAGAATGGCATCTTACTTGGTCTTCGTCACTTAGGAATGTAACTTTCTTATCCACTGTGTGAGCTGCAAGTACATTTCCCAAAGAAACATTCTTGAATCCTTCCTCTTGGCGAATATCATCATCTATAAAAGGATAGAAATAACCAAATACGATTAACTGACGCTAGTGTGTAAACTAGTGTTAAAAAAACCTCTGAAATCATTCCTGTTCGCCTAGGAGAGTTACGCTCAAACATGAAGTGACTGTGATTGGCTGCAAGCTATCAGGCATGACTATTCGAACATGGAGATCGACAGAAAGAAGTAGTTTACCCGGGCGCACAATATAAAATGCACCCATTAATTAAAGTGATGAAGGTTTACAGCCAACTTACAGTTAGGAATGTTAATTCCAGCCGGTATCCCACTACTGCCGAAGCCAACTACATCAAGTGAAGTAAAGTCAGGGCGTAAAAACGTATCTTTTTCATATTCACGAGGCCACGGAAGGTCTGGAAGAAGCTTCTCAGCACTAGAAACTAGTGTCGAAAACTTGGCACTCATTTCTTTGTTCACGACAGCAACAAACCCTGCAGGAAGACGGCGTTCAAAATATAGGTGAAAATTATGAGTTACAGTGTAGTGGAACAGTCCTTTGCACTACATTCAGTTGTCAATAGAAAAACTTGTGACAGTTTTTTGGAAAAGTCCACTGATTTCTTCTTTTGCAAATTGGGAGGAAGGGGGACTGCAGAGTTTCTACAATTGTCAATGTTTTGTTTGTTGGGTTCCAGTCTTTTGACTCGTTTGTTTGTTTCCTACTGTCCCACCGCCGCTACACAGGCGTTTGTAATTATTACGGGTGCTGAGCTATAAAAACAACAACAGCGACATTAACTATTTAAAGCAGGCTATGTCATCACGAATCAATAATGGCAGCATTGTTCACTCCGCAAACTAAAATAAACAAAACTAAAAAGATGCCTATAAAATACGAGCTAATCTGAAGCGGAAAGGTGAAAGAATGAATGTAGCACTAAATAAGGAAACAGGATGAAGGAAGTGAGAAGTTGGCTTACCCTCATATTCTGCTCGAACACCAAAAGGATCTCTGTATGTCTCAATGAACCCTATATAGCTACAGTATAGAAAAACGAAACGTTGAATTTTTCAGTCTGATAAGTAAACTTCAACTATACGCGAATGAGAGCATTGGAATGGTAATTAAAGAATAAGTAAAATGAAAATAAGCAAAACCTCGCGGCGGTAGAGAAAAGAATTTGTCTTTTAACTTGAAAAGAAAAAAGGTCTGCTCATTAATATTCTTATAAGATGGGACTGATTAAGCTTGATCATTAAAATTACTATAAAACAAAATTGCGGTCAACCTGCATGCCTACTTCAAAAAACTTTGATACACGGTGAAAAATATAAGAGGGATACTCAAACCTTCAACGAAGCGCGTTTAAAGAACAAGAAATACAAAAACTTCTTTAATTTCTTCAGTAACTAGCAAAGCTGGCCAGTTGACTGGTTTCCTTTCATGGTGAAAATAAAAAGTTCAACTCCAGCAATTATGCAACAATGTAGACTTATATTCCGTTATGTTCTTACCTTTCTACAATGGGTCCTTTATCTCTTATCCAAAACCTAGATCCATCTTTATGCGCATTAATAGATCCCGTATTGAAGCTGTGGATGTAGTTCTTTAACATGGACAGTTCATTGTCATTAGAAACAAACTCCTGAAACAAGACCACGTAAAGATTAACACAACAAACATCTTTGCTGATGTACTCTTTCTGTGTACAAAGATATCTCGTTATCTTGCTGCAACCATTGATTACGCCACATTTTATGCTGCCAGACAGCCAGATAGTGACTAGGAAATGGCTCGACTAGCTTCAAAACACGTTTTTCGGCAAAATTCTCAAGGGCGAATGGGTTAATTTCATGTTTTTCCAGGTTTTTCATGACCTGTGCGAACCTTGCCCAGGTTAATTTCGAAGGTACAGTCGAGTGAAAAAGCTGGCTTGACTAATAAAATAACCTGCTTAGCTTTTCCTTAGCTACATCCAAGCATATGAGTATTTCAGAAATTGGCTTACAAACTGAATTGATAAATCAATTCACCAACTGTAAAAAGATTGAAAAGCTGACATTTGAGGAGCTAGCCCTTTGTAATCAACTCAATCCATTTAAAGTGTGGTAAATTAATTACACGTATTACAATGCAGCACCAGTTTCTTTTCAGTTGAAACTAACTCTTTCATTAAGTTACTATAAAACAATAAATATTATTTTTGGTAGTATACATGTAGTTTATACCTTTGCTCTTTCCAAATTTTCTACAACCTTTCTCAGAATTCCAGAATAATCGCCTCTCTCAACCCTAAAGGAGCAGCCTTTAAATTTATGTGAGCCAAGAAGAGATGCCATTTTATCTTCCTCTCCACTGGCACCAAGACATGGTTCCGCTAAAAAAAATTCATGGAGAGATCACACACAGCGCACTGTTAGGGCTTCATTTGCATTTTTATTTTCTCACAATTGGCTGGTTGTTTGGTTCAAAGTGGACACAACAACAGTCTTTTAATTTAGTGTGTTGTTTTTTTGGATCTAAAAAAAGCCTTTGGCACCATGGACCACTCTATCCTCTCCCAGAAACTCAAGTTTTATGGAGTTAGGTTCCAAACGTTAGCAAGGTTTAAATCATATCTTACAGGGCAAAAACAGAAAACTTTTGTTGACAGTGAACTTTGTGATTTCTTTACGTTAGCATGTGGAATTCCTCAAGGATCATTTCTTGGTCCACAGTTGTTTATTTTATACATAAATGGCCTTTCCCCAATGTCAACCGTTCTCAAGGCCCAGAATGTTTGCGGACGACATCACTTAAATGCGTACAGCCGAAGATGCTGATACCTTATAATTACAAGTTGAAATAAATTCTGATCTAAACAAAATTCAGACACGGCTTAAGGTGAATAAGCTTACTTTAAATGTCAAATAGATGCTTTATTCGATCTACAATTCCAATGATAAGCGAGATTTTTAAACACAATAAAAAGTGATAACCATGGGAAAGCGGAGGGGAAGTGAGGGGAAAAAAAGGCAATTTTGAGCTATTTCATATTTTGGGGTAGAAATCTTTAAAGAAGTTTTAGGTCTCTTAGCTTATGAAGGAACCACCTTCATGCTCAACCTTTCAAGTTAAGGCAAGACTGTATGTAAATTTTATTGCCCTACGGAAATGTAATTTTCCGAACTCTTTTTTGTTTTGTTTTGTGTACAAAATCTTTGCTGTAACGATTCTGAATATCATTCCTTAAAATGAAAGGACGTTTCAGTCATGAATGTTGACACCTTTGAGAAAAAGCAGTTCAGTCTCCAGTTTTTCTTTAGCCTGATTCAGGTAACTTACATAGTGTAGAGAGTTTCTTTTATTTGTTGCCTAAATGCCTTTTAGTTGTTAGTGTCCATTTGTACTAAAGGATTCGCTTATTTGCTTTGCTGATGAAAGAGGAATAGGACTCCTGGTATGTATGTGGTATGTGAAGATTTTTGTTTCATGAAAAAACTTTTACCCACGACATTTACCCACACCCACCACCCACACCCATGACCCACGATCTCTACCCACTACCCATGCCCCATGACATTTAGCTACACTCCTTTTACACAGGTACACTGTAGCATATGCCTATTGGACTCCTAGCTAGTATTAAAGTGCACCATTTCACATCCCCTAACATGTGGTGGTGGACGTATGTATAGACGAACCAAAATTTCTTGGATGCAGAGATAACCAAATTTTGCCCATGGTGCTCCGCTGTGCACACTTGGGCGCGTGAGAGCTCCACTACAACTGTACAATATTAGTATTTTTATTCAATTTTTTTTGTTATTTGTAGAGTGCCCTGCTCTCTCACACCTCTTTGATCATTGATTCGTTCAAGTCTCAACAAGAACCATGTTTACATAAGAAGATCTCATATTTCCTACCCTGGGTTTCTTCATTATTGCACATTAATGTGATTAATTCTAAATAAGTGCTTTAAAAATTGAGGAGAAAAAGTGTGAAGTTACAAAATTTCCATACATCTAAGTGCCAAGATACAGGTAGCATCAACTTAAGCCAGACGTTAAGCTATAAAGTTAACTTTTCAGTGTGTGGAGTTCTGGATCGATACTAACTATAACAAAGTCAAAAACCTACAATTACTATAACTGTGAGCATAATTTGTCACCCATGATATTTAACAGGTAACTTTATTGTATATGTTGTGGTTCAATTTTATCCTTGGTTTAAATTTTTTTTCCCTTTGTTTTTGGGTATGGTAATGTATGATAATGAGTTTGAAACAAAAGAAAATAAAATTTAAACCAAGGATAAAATTGAACCACAACATATACTTGTGAAATTAGGGACTATTTCACTTGCACTTTGTCCAAATCCTAATAATCAATCAGAATTTGGACAAAACATGCATGAAATTACACCTTTTGCTGTTCATTACAAGAAAATATTCATTCATTTGCATGAAACGGCGACCAATAGCGCGAAGATACATTCATTAGTGCGACAAAGCAAACATTTTGCATTTTAATCAACATTTACTAACATTTTTGGGCATTCATTTGCGTCATTCTGCATACAAAAGAGAAAAATATACTTTCATTAACGCCAACATTCGAGTCATTAACATTATCTTGAAAATCATTAGGGACAATAGACAAACATTTAAGTGAAAAACGCTATTCATTAACATTTTTATGACACTGTTTGCAATTCAATAGCATTTCTGGACAGCTTGAGAATGGATAAGACAAACATTAATGCGCTTGGACAATCAATTGAGCGTTCTTTACATTTAATAGACAAAAATCTATTTTCAATTAAACAATACCAATTCTCCCCAAAATTGGCCTGAATTTGTTCAAAGAATCACGCCGTACTTCGCCACTGTGTGTTCGTTGACGGCTGCGGCTATACATTTACCCTATTCGGCCAGAAGTCATGGTGGGGCGCGACAGGGAGTGGAGGGTGTACCGCCAAGTGTGCGGCCAACAAGGTGAAACTTGAATATGCGCATGGCAATATCACCTATCAAATGTTTTCCTTGGCAGCTGCTGGAGTAATGAAGACTGTGTCAGTTTTTCGGTGACTTTCTGGCACGGGCGAGGAAAAAATGGATCCCGATAAGTCGGTGGTCTTTGAATATGACGGGGTGCCAGCCCACCTAGATTTGGCCATTCCTACCCCATATGTACACAACTTATGTTTCCCAACTCGACATCGTTGAAAAAGATTTAAGTTGTATGAAAGTGATACCAAAGGCCGACATCTCGAGTCCGGAAATTTAAAGATGTATATCAGAAATGAGAGGGCAAAGCCCCAGCAATCCCACTAGCGGAGTTTGGAAACAACAACTGCAGTGCTTGCTGAAGCTCTGCAGTGAAACATGACATTGTGACCGCAGCTAAATGTGCTAAGGGGTACCATTCCATGCAAACCTACCTCCCAAAATGTTTAAATAGTGAGGTTTTTGAGGGATATACATTTAACGGACTAAAATTCAGGCCAAATTTGTTTGAATTTGTATTGTCTAATTGAAAATCGATTTTTGTATATATTTAAATGTAAAGATCACTCAATTGATTGTACAAGCGCATTTAATTAATGTTTGTCTTATCCATCATAAGGTTGTCCAGAAATGCTATTGAATTGCAAACAGTGTCATAAAAATGTTAATGAATAGTGTTTGCACTTTAATGTATGTCAGTTGTCCCTATTGACTTTCAAAATGGTGTTAATGACTTTGATGTTGGCATTAATGAAAGTATATTTTTCTCTTTTGTATGCCCAATGATGCATATGAATGCCCAAAAGTGTTATTGAATGTTGATTAAAATGCAAAAATTGTAATTGAATCTGATTTATGCCGAGATGTTTGTATTTTCGTGCTAATGAATGTATCTCCGCGCTGTTGGTCGCCATTTCACACAAATGAATGCGTATTTTCTCGTAATGAACAGCAAAAGGTGTATTTTCTTATTCCACTTGTCACCATTTGATTACACAGACTAACACAAGTCAATGGACTTTCTAAAAAAAAAAGTAATGACAAATTGTAAAAGAAAAATAACTTATCTTACCAGTACCTACAACTGATGCCAAACGAAGAATGTAGGTTACTTGGCCATTCTTTTCGTCCTTAAACAGTCTGGTATTGTATGTTTCTATTTCCTGAAAAAATAAATCCACAGATACTTTAACCCTGGCTTTAATGTTGAGTGGCTACTAAAAAATATTCTTAGATATCCCTCAATAACTTCAATGGAAATCCTGGTGAGGAATTAACATAGATTATCTTTAGCCACACTTTGCAAAGATAAGCGTGAGGGAGACATCTTGTTACGAAAACAAAGGCTCTTATGTGGGGACAGTATTATACAAACACTAACGGTAAATGCAAATAATGTATTATTTAACCTAGTTTAATTCTCAAGTTCCTTTGTCTTCTAGCCCTAATTCATGAATAATCATGACTAGGAGACAGAGGAAACTGAGAATCAACCTAGGTTAAAACATTTCAACATGAATAAGGTCTCAAAATTAACTTTTTCATTCAGGCGCCAGCTGGCGAACTTTTTGGTCACCAGTTTATGACTTCAAGGCAGTATGACAGTTATGTCAGAAGAAAATACTAGTACAATGAAGGAGCTCCTTTAGTTACTTCTTCATTTCCTGGAGTAGTAGTAAAATCTGTGAAAGACTTTTTCAGACTGAAATCCTCATACACCAGTGGAAGAGGTTTCCATGCATGGCTCCTAAAACTTACATGTTGGGTTATTTATTAGGCTCACTTCTTTGCCAAATCATGAACTACTTCGATTATTCAATGATGCTTGATGTGTCCAACAATATGTTCAATCAGTTCCCTTAGTTTGTACAATTTTACTCTTTGCTTTTATTTTTTATTCACCTGTACATTTGTTCATACAACACTACCCTTGTCTCAGTCTAAGGCCCGGTTCACTGAACTTTTCATGAGCCAAACCTAATTCAAATTAAGGCCGACCCAAATTATTTCGACCGGCTGAATTGATTCAGATGCCGATCTTAATTCCAGCCAAACTTAATTCAAAAGGAGAAAATGCTCATTTCGGTCAAACTGCTTACAAAATACATTATAATAATTTATGCATTAGGTTCGGTACAAGAAAAGTTCAGCATCTAAATCAAAGCCTTTCCAAAGAAGCTCAAAGGAAATTCCCGGCTGGGCTAGATGAAAAGAACGGCTGAGCTGTTCAGATGCGAAACTTTTCATGTACCTAATTCAAAGTATTAGGTTTGGTTTATGAAAGGTATGGCGTCTGAACCGGGCCTAACATCATACACATATATTGAAGAAACAATCTGACATATGGCAAAAGTTGTACATTGTAAGTCTTGCGTTATCTACGCTTCTCCTTGACAAAAGGTAATTTGTTCGCGCAAGTTTTTGAGTAGCTGGAAAACACAGAACGATACTTTGTTTTACCACCAGTAAACTCATTACTCTATTAATTAGAGATGTGATTGGAGGTTTTTTATTAAAACATAAGGTGACTGGCCTATTGGCAACCATGTCTTAAAATGTAGCAGCCATCGCTCAAATTTTAGTCCCACTGGCGACCAGAGAGTTATAATTTCGAGCCCTGTGAATTTAATTTTGACCAAAAACATTTTTATACACCTAACTTACATTGTAAGAAAGCATCAATCATACCTTTTCTTTCATAAACTCTTGAGCAAATTCAGCATCAGTCTTGGTACAGTTACTAGAATAGTATGTTGAAAGGCCCTAAAAAGAATAGGTTGAAGGTATTACCTTTTCCAGAAATGAGTGGTGGTCAACAATAACCACAGAGGTATAAAAGAAGTTCTTTTTCCAACATGGTACCCATAACAAGTAATATGACTGACACTATTTTCCAACCAGTCAACGCGTTTCACAATACTCAGCAGGATACATAGCCACACAGAAACAGGCAACAAAGACCTAAATTTGTGTAGTTTTTATTTAGTATTAATAAACTCAAGTGTTGATTAGGAAGCAAACGTTCCACTAAAGGTGGAAAAATTGCCGGGCGTCAGCTCACTTTGACAGGGCTGTGTTATTTTACCAGTAATTTAAAGTAATTATAAGGCAGGTGGATTGACAAATCTTTTGAATACCTGTTCTCCAAGGCCTAGCTGCTGTGTTCTGGGGTTGAGAGAGAACATTGCATCCTCACAAGCATTCCATAATTGTTCCATTCTCTTAGGATCATCTTCATAGGCCTTGCTGGAGAAGATGATGCTTTGAAGTTTTTCCTTAAAGATCCAAGCAAAATAAGGTTTTACCCACTCAGAGGGAAAAAAACGCCCACCTGTAAATTGGGGGCATGAAAATAATAATTAAACTATCCCAATCTTCAAGACTACAAGTAAGTCAGGTATATTGTACTACAGCCCAAAGAAATCATTCAAGATCAGGCAGAAAAAGAAAACAATGAAGAGGAAAAAGATTAGCATCTTTGTTGACACAATATCATCACAGCCTGAATGTCTATTAACATCAAACACTATGTATAATCAGCAGGTAACTAGAGAAATGAGCCTGACAGTTTCAGATATAATTACCTTGGGTAAATCTGGAACAAACTTGGTATCCCCAAAAGACTTGTAGTTACCAAGGTTACCATAGAAAGCAGCAGCATATATCAAGAAATTCTAAGAGATTAAGAGAGGATGTTCTTTTGTACATAAAAAAAATTCCCTGATAACGAATAAACTACAACACAACTTACACACTGTACATTATAGTTTCAGATATCTTGATCACTTACCTCTGAAGGTCAAATTTTATTGTACCAGACCCTGATTTTTTGCTACTCTAGACTTTGAATGCACAAAAATCCCCTAATTTAATATTGCAGACTAAATATGAACCATATATCAATATTCTAAAAATAATATCCTCACGCCTAGATTTCAAGGGTGTAAAAGACAAGCCTGTGTATGCTGATAAATTATATGACAGTACCCTCTAAACACCGCTCTCATCAAAGTGAACTAAGACTCCAGCAGTCTCACAGTCATCCAATTTGCATAATAAATTCTGACGTCTACTAGGGGACTGCGGGACTGCAGGAGCACTAGTATACCTCATTCTAAGAGTACACCAGTTACTTAACATTGACTTCAGGAGTGAGGGACTGCAGAAGCACCAGTTGTTTACCCAGTTAATATTCACTTTTCAGCGACTGCAGTAGTGCGGGACTGTAGGAGCACTCGTTTTACTCACACTCACTCACTCACTCACTCATGCCCATGAATGCCTTCAGGCATGCAGGGCAGGAACAAAGGATCACTACTCCTTTCTGTTCTGGGCAAGCTTCTGAATGGTTCCCCAGGTATGCTGTAGGGTCTTGAGCTCCCCTTTCACTGTCTGACTCCAGGTGTTCTTGGGTTGTCCCCACTTATGTTTTCCTTCTGGTGTCCAATGCTGTAGGGCTGTGATGCTGCCCTGCTCTCTGCGGGTGACATTCCGATCCATCCCCATCGCCTTCGTATGATGATGGTCTCCATGCTCTCTTGGTTACAACGGGAGAGAAGTTCTTGGTTGGAGATAGTCTCAGGCCAGAAAATATGCAGGATTATCACTTTTCAGCGACTGCAGGAGTGCAAGACTGTAGGAGCACTCGTTTTACACACTTTTATTTAAGTATTTAACAATAGAACACGACTGTGGGACCGCGGGAGCAGTTTTCAATTCCAAGCAAGACATTTAGTGGGCCGGATATTCTGCAAGTACTCCACCTCTTATTTGTAACTTACCTCTACTTCATCCTTGGAAGGACCATTTTCAATCCGTAAAAGTCTCTCTACAAGCTTCTCTATAGGTTCCGCATGGAATAAGTTTTGTAAAAGTAAAAAGATTCCTGGTGACTCAGGAGAAGTCTGAAGCAAGCAAATGAGAGAACCCTCCCATGACGCTCGACACAGGTAATGAGCATAAAGCTTTTCTTTTTCTGTTAGTCCAGAAAAGGCAGAGCCGCAGTTTAAAAGATTTATATCAACCTCGCGAGAAATTATGTATTGAGAAAAGTCATCCTTCTCGGAGGCCATCTTGAGACAAGCAGCTGGGTGAGGTCTGGCACGAGCTCAGCTGGTCAGCGGAGAGTAATATGAGGAATAACTGTGGTATGTAAGCTTTCTTCTTCAATATGGCTGATGGAAAAGAAGTTGCATCTCCCCGAATCTTCGTCTTGAGTGGAAAACGAAAATCGGGAAAAGATTTTATTGCAGGCAAACTAAAATACGCCTTTGGTTGTGACAAATGTAATATTATCAGACTCTCCGGTCCTTTGAAACGTGAATATGCGAAACAAAACGGACTGGATTTTGATCGACTGATGGATTCTACGACTTACAAGGAACTATACCGTCAGAAAATGATTGGATGGGGAGAGGAGAAAAGAAACACTGACTCATATTACTTTTGCAGATTAGCAGTAGAAATGATTCTCGCTGAAAATTGTGGCGAAACTCTTTCTCTTCCCAAACCAGTGTGGATAATATCTGACGCACGGAGAAAAACCGATGTACGTTACTTCAAAGAAAATTACGACAAAGTTGTAAGTGTGCGGATAAATGCTTCAGAGGAGACAAGAAGATCAAGAGGTTGGGTATTTACACCCGGTGTGGATGACGCTGAGTCTGAATGTGGACTTGATAATGAGATATTTGATGTTGTGATTCAAAATGATGGCGATGAACAGCAACTGGAAAAAAATCTTAACTATCTAAGAACCTATGCTTGTTCTTCCTAACTTAATAGTGTCTTAAAAATGACCGTAATTGTGAATAGCAACTAACTGACAGATGACCAATGGTTGACTAGCAGACCAACTGTTGGCCAACAGTCAACCACCAGTTGGTCAACTGTTGGCCAACTGTCAGTCGGTCGACTGTCTACCGAGTTTTCTCACAACGCACATTTTTTAGACTGTCAGTGACCCTTTGGTAAGTTGCTTCATTCAAAACTTGATAAAACTTGTGTATTTCTCACCATAATCATTTTGAGCACAGAATTGAAATATAGCCAAAAAACATTACACTAATACTGATTCATAATCTCCTGGCGTTTTGACACTATATATATTTAACAATTCTTTGTGCAGAGTTAGGGTAGCATCCCTAATGCAGATGTAGGTAAGGTGTCAGTAATAATGTCGGTAATGTCTCGGTTAACTGTCAGGCAACAGTTGGCGGACATTTGGCTGAAAGTTGACGTAGGGGAGTTATTATTATATTCTTCACAATTACCAAAATTACAACAAAAAGTAGCAGTTTGGGAAAATTTTGTATACATGTTATAGAATTTATGAGAAAAGGTACCAGTGATTGTGGTTTCTGTATGGAAGGCTTTGTTTATCCTTTGCCTCTCCAGGGAAAAGACAAAGCGTACAGCATTAGTAAATACAAGTTGAATGTCTTGGGGGCTGATCTCCATTTATGGGGCTAATAATATTGACTTTATCATTAAGGTCTCAGCGACTAAAAAAATAAGAACCTAAGTAACTAGGGCTAAATGATCAGAGGGCTAAATAAAATGGTTTCCTCTCATGGCAGTTAATACTTTATGAATGGTTAAAAAATCTAAACAAAGTACTAAAATTTATCTCCCAGGCAGTTTGCAGTTTTGTTGCAGTTGTTGATTTTTCTAAAATGCTCATTGGGCACAACAGAAGTTCAGTATTGCATGTATTATGCCATGACACAAGAGGACCTAACGATTTCCAGTCAGGGAAAATTTCCTCCCGTTCTGAGCATCCAAGTAGGAGATATTGCCAATCAATCATAATTTCTTAAAAAGTGGGGGAGGGGGGAGGCTGAAAATAAAATTGGACATTCCATCCCCCCCCCCCCCAATAAGCAATAAAAGACGGCTTCCATCTTTTTTTGTAAGACGCCGACAACATCATTATTGTCCAGGCGTTCGGATAATGGAGTACTGGGAACGGGCTACAAACATTTTGGACCAATACTATCTTAAATGGCGCCAACAACAAAAACTATATAGGATAGCCTTCCATAGTCCGGTGGGGGAGGGAGGGAGTGCAGATTAAAAAATGAAACGTCCTAATCCAACCGGCTAAGTATGTTGTTTGGTTTTAAACTGTCAAACAACTAGACGTTTACTTGAACTTTCCAAAAATAGTTGATATTCTACAAAAGTTGGGGGGGGGCTCTGCCCCTTCACAATAAAAAGTGGGGTGAGCTGAAGCCCCCCCACTTCCACCGCCTATACAGTAATCCGAAAAATGCAATCATTTACAGTGGTATATTTAGCGTCTGAAACAGACTGTATGTTCCGTTTGACTAACAGTGGTTACTCAGAACTAGCATTGACTCTTGTTTGTTCCCAAAAGCTACCATCTCCCTCTAGCTTTTCAAAAATGGGTCTGGGGAAGACAAACAGATCTGATCATATAATGTCAGAAATTTGTAGCAGCCCGCATGATTATTATCTCACCTGAAACTAGAATGATTGTCTGACTTGAGGAAAACAGTGTCAAGAAATAACTCAGGATAAGTTAGTAAAGTGTACTGGCTTTAGTCTATCATATCCAGAACGGGTATCCTTCTAACAGATAATTCTTAGTCAGTTCTTTCCATGAAAATGAAACTAAATATTCAACTTAAAAACAGATTCTATCATTGGAAACAATCTTGTGACTGCTGATAAAAGTATTAATTTTTTAGCCCCATCAAATTCAACAACTCACTGGTCAAGGTTAAAAGATTACACCCCCTCAAAAAAAGTACTTTATTTGAGTGTCAATGTATTTAGCACAAACGTACTAATTGAGGACACTAGTTTCATGCCTCCTTCTGGAGATGGGACTGACATTGTAGGTAGTCATCCAAGCCACATGAAAGTCTAGCTATCCGTAGGGCTAAGAAAGTACCCGCATTGGTCCCGCCCCACGACCTCTCGCTTTGTAGTCAAGCACTCTATTGACTGAGCTAATCTTGTTAGTAAAGTTAGAAAAGTCAGCTACTCAGCATTGCCAGTCTGTTGTAAACTCTGCTTTATTGGTATACTTAGTAGTTCCATAGGAAAATGTTAATTGATAAACTACAGTGAAACCTGTATTAAGGGGAGACCCTCTATTAAGCGGACAGTAGCCGAAGTCCCGAAATTTATTTCCCTTATTTACTTTAAATAAAACCTTTATTAAGTGGACACCTCTATTAAGTGGACGCGGACACCTAAAAAGTACCTGAAATGGTCATTTCTATTGTTTCCAACCTGTATTAAATGCACACTTGTAATAATTGAATTCCACCACCCAACACGCCAGACACCAGAAATGTGAAAGATTGCCACCAACAAATTTTTCAATTTTTAAATCAAAAAAACGTGACTTGATGAACTTATTTGATTAGTTTCATAGTACAGTATTGTTTTCTATTTCATTTTGTTTGTATAGAGCTTGTTTCACTCATCTGATTTCTTCAAATTTGAGTTGCAATCTATGTTTATGGTACTTTTATTGGTCCACTTAAATAAAGAAATTAATGCAATTGATATCGTCATAGTCTCTGGGAGTACTGCTAAACATTTCCACTGTTCATTTGAATGGCATTTGACACCTCATATGACGTTATCTATTGAAACCTGTATTAGTCGAACACCCTGTATTAAGCGGACACTACAGCAATCCCCGAGGGTGTCTGCTTCATAAAGGTTTCACTGTGGTCACTCTCTTGGAAACCTTTCTACTATATTAAATATAGGAGAAAGCTAAAAAAATAGCCCACAATTAATTATTAGAATAGAGATTTCTTGCTTGCTTATTGTTGTTCGTTGTTTGATTTTTTGTTTGTTTGATATTTTTTCAAACAGTTCTTTCTAGTCCAACCAAAGCTGCACTAATTTCCCACAGTTTCTTGGCAATACCATCATCTTTTGCTTGTTCAGCTGGATCCTTAGATTTGCAGTCACTGTAATACATTCCAGACTCAATGTCATCAGCTACTGCACAATGAATTGTGGTCTGAGCACCTTGACGGGGGGTCTTGAAAACCAGCCACACAATTGGTGCAAGAGAAAACCTGGCTAAATAGGACTTTGACAAGGCCAAGTGCCGACCTAATTCTGTTTTCACAACACCGGGATGGACAGCAGTAACTGTAACGTCAGTGCTGTCCAATTTTTTACTCAGTTCCCGAGTAAACAGCACATTAGCGAGTTTGCTCTGGGCATAGGCAGGGCCTGGGCTATACTCCCTTTTGCTTTGCAAATCATCAAAGCAAATTTTACCTCTAGTGTGGGCCAAGGAACTGACATTGATGATACGACTTGGCTGTGATTTCTGCAGCTTATCTAGGAGGAGATTTGTGAGAAGAAAGTGGCCCAGATGGTTGACACCTAACTGCATTTCGAAGCCGTCTTCAGTTGTCCCGTAGGGGCATCTCATGATTCCTGCATTATTTACAAGAATGTCTAATCTTTCTTCACTTTCATTGATTTCAGCAGCAAATTTCCTCACTGACCTCAACGAAGCCAGGTCAAGTTCTTTTACGATGACTTTGCTGTTTCCGGTCTTGTTCTGTATATCCTTGGCCGCTACGTCAGCTTTCGATATATTTCTGCAAGCCAAAATTACTCGGGCACCCCTGCCTGCAAGATCCAAAGCTGTTTCTCGTCCGATTCCTGTGTTTGCTCCGGTCACGATTACTTTCTTACCTTCTAGTTTCGCTTTGCAGTTGCATACCCCACCACCAAAGTAGTTTCTTAGCAAGAAAATTCCCCCACTTAAAGCAGCTAAAGTGGACAGAGGGCCAGCCACCCTCCATATCTTTTCCGGGGTCGCCATATGTCATATGTAGAATATTTGCCAATGGCTGTTGCCCGCTGACAAAAAGATGCGTAATCTCAAGAAATACTGTAGGTCCGCAAACTGTCAGCAAATTGCACTGAACCTGCCAGTCAGTAATCACTTTTTTCGAGGCTTTTTTAAAATTGAAATTTCGTAAAGAATTTTTATAGTCTTTATAGGCCCGAGGCTCATCGCACTGCATTACATTTGTAATTCTAAAAGCCAAGAGTCAATGAACCAGCAGTCCGCTACATAGCCATGTTTAGTGTCGTCACGCAACGCTTTGCGTGACGACACTAAAAACGACTGTGCAGCTGACTATAAACCAGCTAGAGACAAACAACTGGAATTCTTTTCACGGGCAGGCTATATGGAGGTTCAAGGAAAGTAACTTCATAGCTGTCTCCAGGCTGAATGCTAATGAGCGAGAACAATATAAAGGTTTTGGCTCATTAATTTATAACTCAGAGTAATCGGAGCTTAGGAGAGTGCGTTCCATATGTTTGTTGAGGCGGAAGAGTGGTAGCGATGTAGATAAATATGATTATGGCATATTTTGAACGTAAGGGTTGCGTACAGCGAAACCTCTATTTAAACTGTGTATCATTTTAAGAACGTTTTCAAAAGATATCGTATGGCTCGGTCAGGCCCGTAACCAGCATTTTATGTGGGGGGGGGGGGGGGGGGGTGCTAACGAGGCCAAAGTGGACCAAATTACCGAAATGTATTTTTTATTTTCTGATCCGTTTATTTAGGAAAGTAGCAATACATGAGAAATTGTAACGGCAAAGTATACACGGTAGGAACTGAATATTACATTTGTCGAATATTGTCATGACATCAGGAAATGACGATAAGAGACCAAGAGAAACATAAAATGTATTTTCCCTCTTTGTGTCTCGAAAACTTTTATTTTGATTGTTTGGGATGCCTGTGGATTGCTGCTTTAGATTAACCCTCCCAGTCCCTCTCCGAATTGGCACTGGCTTTTTATTAAGCGAGTTTGTTTCATATCGAGGAACAGCCACTAAACCTCAGAGCATAATAATGGGATCAAGACAGGTGGACATTGCGAAAAGTATGATTTACCCTCATCTCGCTGTAAAACTGTAGTCACCTGAGAAAGATCTGCAGTCGTGGTTTCAGCTGGGCTATCATCGCAGACTGCACTGTTATTGTCAGCGTCTGATGGCTCTTGACGGGGTACTTTACTGACCCATGTATCGAGAGACTGGGAAGATTTAGCTGCAGCCTTCCTCTTTCTATTTTCCTATTCTCTCCTACCCGTAACGTTTTACACAAAAAACTAATTTTGCATCTTCGGGCGTTCATGCGCTCGTACAAATAGAGAATACTACCCGACGCGTTATCTGGTTAGCGGACGTGTCTGACAAAAAACGTGAGATCGCTTCTGGCTTTTGTCACTGGCTCGCTCGTCGTAAGGGACGTACCATTAGAAAACTTATGGGGGGGGGGGGGGGCGGGCGAAGTACCAAAAAAATATTCGCGCAACGGAAAATTAAAGGAAAAAAATTCGTGCACGCCAATTAATCCTAAAAAATATTCATGCCACGACCTAAAAAATAATCATACAAACAATTTGATGACGAAAAAAAATTCCTGCGGCTCGAAAATTCCCCTCCCCCCCATAACTTTTCTAATGGTCCGTCCCTAAACTCCCGTGAAAAGCGTGCGCACGTTAATTTCATTATTCATTTAGATAAGCTCGGACATCTGTGCGCTCATTGAAATGTTCTGAATGGTTCGGGCTACTAAAGTGGAGCTGGTTTTATTTTCCCAGTGAATACACTACTGCTTTTTCCATTCTTTGATTTTGTGTAAATATCACTGTTAAGTTTGAAACTTCAGTTTAACCGACTGCACTCCTGCACTCCTTGCACCCCCCCTGGTTACGGGCCTGCTCGGTGTCAAGTGCTTTTAATCGTAGGAGACATTGGCCAGCGTCGGACGTGTAAATGGAACATTTTTTACTGGCGCGAGTTACAGGGCGCAGTTTCTCATAGGCCGATTAGTTCTTAACCCGGGATTCTTTTTCTTTCTTCAAAAACATTTCTTCGGATAACTTTCTCTGTTATTTTCAACAGCATCCAATCATCAACTTGTTGACAAAATGAATTACATTGAATTTACTGGTTTAAAAGCTTTCACATCTGAATTCAAACCTCGCACTAACCCTATCAAAGCCTTCAATGGAACGTGTGCGCGGCTCACGTCAATAACTTTTCCAGTAATTTGGTCGAGCGTGTTGATTTCAGTGACTCGAGAGTGGCGCTACTATGGGCTGATTTATAAGTTTTTCCTAATAAATAACATTAAGAGTTAAAGTGTTCGTTTGTCCGGTGCCGAAAATATCACAAGTCATGGTCAAATGGCGCCGCCGAGCTGCACATCTCGGTAGATTTACTTTGTGGCACAACGGCTACCGAGTTACACAACTCGTAAATTTACTTTGTGACAAAACGGCCGCCGACCTACACAACTCGGTAATTTAATTTGTGGCATAATGGCAACCAAACTAAACCCGGCTTGATGCATGCACCAGTAGTTGCAGACATTTTCCAAAGACAGTGACGAACCATGCTGAAAAATATTAAGGCTTAATCCAAAGTAAAATTTAACAGCAAACTCCTGAAAGATGAACGCTTTGGACGATTCAGCAATCACAGATCGATGTACGCTTTACGAAGATTCAGCAAACTTTTTAAAAGATGAACGCTTTACGAAGAACATCAGACCTCAGCAAACCTTTGAACGATGAACGCCGAGGACACGAGAATCACCACATGAGTTAGCGCGTCAAAGCGAGGCAAAACTTAAGCAAGCGCCCCAAAGCGAGGCAAATGTGTGTCGACGACGAACGAAAATTAATTGCACAGGTCACCCAATAATGCTCAGAACACCCAACACAAATTAGGGGTTGCGTTCTCCTACCTCGAACGCAATTAGGTTCGTCACTATACTGTGGCAGGCTATTAGAAGTTTTCAAGATCTGTGTACATTAATACTATCTTGGAGCCTGAAATTGGCTGGTTCCGCTCATGCTCCGTATGGCCTGGGTCTTACAGAGATAGGACCAATCGACACCACGGACAAAGTCGTCCTAGGATTTTGGACTAAATCCACCAATCAGGCGTAGCCAGCCATTTTTTTAATTCCCCTTTTATTTAGCCCAATTTGTTGGAGTCCTAAAGGGGCGGAGACGGAGAGGGGGCAGTGAGGACATAAAAGCAGGACAAGATGACATACGCTTTGACGTAGCGGCAGCTCCTTTTCACCTTTTCATTAGCAGTGAGTTATCAACGAACGGGCTCTAGAAGTTCTGAAGAAGTGAGGGGGGGTTGAGGACAGTAGCGGAACAAATTTAAGCTGACTCAAGTAATTTAGCAGTGAGTTTTAACAAAGGGCAGGAATATATGACTGAGTTTAGACTAGAATCTTTTTTATAGAAAACCTGTATTACCATCATCTCTCAAGGTCAACTGATAGAGACGTGAGTATCACTCTCCATGTCTGGCTTGGGCACTACGTGGGATCAGCCATTCTTTCAGTATCGTAGACTGCGAGCAGTACCTCTTCTGCTCCATAAAGTTTGTGATCGGGCGTGATGCACAGATTTTCAAGAAGACTCGTACTAGGTTTTCACCCTTATCAGAGTGCAGAATCATCTCTCTAGAGTCGAAGTGAACACTGGCATGGTGAGGAGAAAAATGAGCAAAGTGGCGAGGGCTCTTTCACACGTTCAGCTATTTCGCTCATGCAAGTTGTCTGAGGAAGAATAAGGTGGTGATATTGCCATTTAAATGAAACCTTTTAGGTGAAGAAATACGATTCTACTTACTCTGAAATTTTAGTTGAAACAACTGAAATAGACTGCAGATCAAGAGTGAGGCTAGTTTCAAAAAAGAGTTTTAAAAGTAAAGAAAACTAATACGAAGAACCGTTCAGATGGATTGGTTTCCTCGAAGTATAGCTTTTTAATAACATTGTCAGGGTATGAAATTAACTATTCTTTTGTAAGAGCCGCTTGGCTTCATCATATTTCAAAGTGGTGGCCAAAGGAAACTATACCGGAGGAAAAAAAGGTTAAATAGATGTTTTTTTTTAAGCTGAGATTCTTCAAAACTAGGAATTTTTAACCTAAATTATTCAGGCTGAATGATTCAAGCAGGTAATCCGGTAACGTAAACAAAGGGGACCCCTCAACGTATCTACTTGCATTGAAAAACCTAGATGGCGTTGAGCAGCAGATTTAGATTTCCTAGTGAATAATGAGCCAATTTTGCATGCCCATCACAACGATAGACATTGTTTGCCTGTATTAGGTAAAATTTCACGCCGTGTTAACAAGCGATTACATCCATGAGCTTATTTTAACCCAGATTTTTGTTAAGCTTTGTGCTAATGGCTTAAAGGCAGCTACGTCCCTGCTGGCTTGCGGATTGAAATTTTATTAAAAGATGTTCAAAATTCGTTACCAGAGCTTGCATAATGATAGTAAAGCGATGTCTTTCGGTATTAGCCTGCATTTCGGCCTCGAGCCAAACCTCCGAGAGAGCGTGACGAGGTGGCGACTAGAGGAGAAATCTGCAATTCAGGCTATTTTGGAATATAATAAAATTGTCAGTTGTACTTTGAGCCCTGATTGAAATTTTAATATTTAAATTTCAATAATGCTGAAGCAAATCGCCCAAACAATAAATAAATCAATATACTAAAAAAATTCTACTGATATTATTGCTCCCTTACGTACGAAGATAGCTGAAGATCCGATTACCTTTATCGACTTAGTATTATTACTCGGCCAGGGTCCACCAGAAAACGGGAGTCTAATATCCCAGCGTTAATCATATATGATACACAAAATTTCTGTAACAGGGCTTGAAATCAGTTCTTCATAAATTAGTAGTAACTCTGTAAAAGTGAGATATTCCGAGTTGTTCTTCCTTGATAGTTTGTTTTACATTACAGTCTAAGGAATCATTACCAACCAAAGTTTCTTTCGCAGCATTTTCAACATCTAAGCTGGAATTTAGTGTGTCTGCCAGAAGAGGGTTTGATGAAGTGTTCGGTTTTTGGTTCGTTTTGTTGATGATGCATCCATTGGCCTCTGAATCAGGTTCCTGTCTGAGCTCTCCAGGGAAAGTATCGCTTGAATATGAATCCCATGTGGGAGGGACACTGACAAATTTCCGCGCCGTTTTGAAAGACAAAACTCTTATAGTCTTTCTGAAGTTTACCATTCTCAGCGCATATATAAACGGGTTCACGGAACTGGGAAATAAGATCGATATGAACTGAAAATCTCTGATAACATGAAATGTATTGCAGCTGCAAGTTGTGCTGAAATTTAACACATAGCTAAAGCACAAAGGTGGCAAAGTTAAAACGACAAAGGAGCAAAGAAAAACTAGAAATGTTTTCGTAACTTTCTCATCGCGTTTGATTAATCTGATTTTCATCTTGTCGCTGTCAGTAAGAGAATGAAGTAGTTTTCGCTGAGAGCGTAGACTACATGAAATCATATGATGGACAAATACTAAAACGATTAAAGTAAAAAGAATGGTGCTATTCGCAAACACAAAGGTGTATATTATGAAATCTATATACAGGTAAGCAGAAGGGCCCACAGTTGAAATTAACCAAACGACTAAAGATATTTTCTTCACTCGCGAGGACGTCAACCTTGAGCGATATTTTAACGGAGACGTGACGCAGATGTAGCGATCTAAACTCAAAACAGCGATTCCCACTACAGACGCAGTACAAGAAATGAAGAAAAGAAGATGTAAAATCTTAATCAAGGCAACTGAAAACGAACCCAATCCCTCTATGATGTGGTATACTATGGACAGAGGAAGCACTCCAACACCCACCACAAGGTCTGCCACTGAAATGTTTAACAAGAAGAGATTGAAGGGTGTTCTCAAACTTTTGCACGGATCTTTACAAACAGCAACACAAATAAGGAGGTTCCCTGGCACTGTTATTAACATTAGAATCGAAGACACCGCAGCGGTGGTAAAGGAAAGTGTGCTTGGGGCTGTTGAATTTCGGCATTGTAAAGGGCCTCCAAACACCATTGTACTGATTTGGGCAGATTGTATGTAAACACACACACTAGAATTATCAAGTGCGTTTCGACGAAGTGATGATGATGATGAAGAAGAAAATTTTGCTCACTTGTAGTAATGAGTTGTGCTGTAACACTAACCGGAGTTCAAAATAATGTAAATGTAGTGCGTTGGTAAAATGACCGGTTGGAAGCAATTATTCTCGAAAATAAATTAAATAAATCCCATCAGATCCCATAGCCTTCGGGGGGTTTTCTAGATATTATCTTCCCTCAATGATGTCATACTAAGAGGGTAGTGATCAGTTCGGTAAAAGCTGCTTTCCAATTAGAAATTAAAATTATACAATTCAAAACCTCTGCTGTGTTTCAATTCAGATTTGAAAGTTTACTCGTTGATGACAAACGGATACATGCCGACAACTTTTCTTTCAATTTTATCGCCTTGAAATGTCATGCCAAGACAAATGAATTAAGTGTGTTCGCATGCATTTGTTTTATTGCATTTGAGTCAATGCGGGAAAACAGAGATGATCATTGGTTAAATCGCACTTAATTTTAGATGAGGAAACTTAAGCACAGGATGTTTAAACACAGCTAACCAATCAATTCTTTAGTCTGTCTTAAGCAGTTTAAGAACCTAATATGTTGTACCGCAGCCCGAAAAATTATAGCCGCGAGTTTACTGATCCTCTTGTACCGGTTTCAGATTACTGATGACAACTGGATCGCACTTTACTTCAACAAAAAGTATCTTTTTCCCAACTGTTTACAACTGAACTTTTGGTTTTTAACACGACAATCTTTAAATCAAGAGAACGCTGTATGCTTTGCTAGTTTTTCAGTTGTTTGCTTTTAAACACCAAACGGCATATTCAAAATTGACTATATTATTATACTTGTGAAATAGTCGCACAAATCCGGGTGCTTGTTATTCAATTCATGAAGGATGAAAATAAAACTTGTAATTAGGTATTCACTGTAGATCCTTTTTGTTATTTGTAGAACAGATCGTGATCTCAAAACAATAATTAATTTTATGTAATGAATAATATATGTCAACAATCAACCTGCAAATATCTAAATATCTTTTAGCACTTTACTGTCTCTGGCTGGTTGACCCGTTGACTCAGTTCTTTGGAGCTAGACGCTGATTAAGGTGACTGAGCTACCGAATTGGTCAAAATCTTTGCTTGCCGAATACGGATAGAAAATAATTCAGGCAATGGACGTTGTCTTTTGCCAGAGTGACTAATTTCCCTCACTCAAAACCTATCGCGCGATGATGAAGCCAGGCACCCTAAACAATTGTTAAAGAAAAAAATGGAAGCGATTAAAAATGTTCGCAGTGTGCATATTTTTGACTTAAAATTATTAAAGGAATTTTATTTGGTGTTTGGGATTTATTGCAAAATTCATTCGATTCGGGGAACATCTATAGGTAGTTCTAGGTAAAGGGAAAGATCATAAAAAAAAAAGATTCAGTTTACTTAGTGCTCAACTCCTACGCATCTTCACTGATTAAATGACATCGTCTCCCGAAACTGCCCAACTACCCTTCCCCTAAGTCAATATTAACACTTACTTCTTACTTAAGGCAAAATGTTGGATTAGGGGTGGGGTAGGTGGGCAGTTTCCCAGAAACCTAAATTGTTCCAAACAGTGTACGCTTGTTAGCTTTCATTCTCTTCCATCTTCTTTCGTTTACCATCATTAGTTTTCATTCTCTTTCATCTTCATTCATTTACTTCATTCATTCTCCTTCATCTTCCTTCATTTACCCCTATTAGCTTTCATTCTCCTTCATCGGCTTTCATTTACCCCCATAAGCTTTCATTTTATCTTTACTATAAAAAAAGTTACCAAGTCTGTTGTGTGAGGATCACGATGTAAAGCCTTCGGATTAAAAATGGCGCCAAAAGGACTTAGTTTCTCAGAGAGTCAAGTTCTGTTCTGTTCCGTAGGGTTTTCCCTTAGCTAACGTAATGCACTCCTTCCTTCGCGTGATAAATTGCAATGCTTAATTTTGGGGCTCACGTATTTACCCTAAATCCGTGAGCCCCAAAATTAAACATTGCAATTTTATAACGCAGAATTATAGTCATATCCTGCACGTGTATTTTGTCGGTGTTTTTTTGCTGTTCACACCCTTACAGAAACGTGATTTTGCCTTAATCATAAGGTATAAAGTTTTAAACTCCTTGATGATGTCTGTGTGATCAAGCGGAAACTGGTCAGAGAAATAAGTCAAGTTAACAAGAAACGGTCGCGTTGTTATGTGCTGCTCACTAGTGTTCATTTAAAAGACACACAAAAAAAAATAAAAAAAATAAATGAACGCAGGTAAAAGTGAATAAAAAAAGGGGGAATGAAGGAAAATGAAAGCTAATAGCGGTAAATGAGGTCCGATGAAAGGTAATGCAGGTAAAGAAGGCCGATAAAGGAGAATGGAAGCCAATGGGGGTAAATGATGGAATATGAAGGGATATGAAAGCTAATGGTGGTAGATTTCCTGAAAATACCATCGTGCTTCAGGCCTGATCGTGCCTTATATAGTGGACGCATATATGGCATTCTCACTGCCCGCCCCGCTGCCCAAGAAAGGTGTCCCATAGGCCCGGTTACTCAGCACTTACAAAAGAAAATGGCGGCTGCTGTGAACAGTCTGGTCTGCTCAAAATGTCAACTTTTCAAAGTAAGTAGAGGAAAATCCACCGAAATAAGTGGATGAAGTTAGACCTAACGTTAATGGCTATCCTTAAACTACGATATTCAATGACGTCCTCTTTTGCATTTCAAAGGGGACAGACGGCAAATTGTCGGAACTACGTTAGTCACGCAGACGTTTTTAGGAGAGTCCTTTACTCAGAGGCGAATCCAGGAATTTTTGATGGGTGGGGGGGGGGAAGGGGGGTCCAAAATTTGATTCAGAGAGGACTGTTGAACTTTTTTGTGGCAAATTACTTCTCTCCCACGCCCTAAAGTAAATATATAATATCCCTGACATTTAGTTTAGAGGCAAAATGCAGCGCCCGTTTCATTAAAAAATCGGTCAGTGTAAAACGCAGACTGCGGACTGCAGACTGCGGACCAGGGGTAAACTGCAGACTGAGTGTAAAATGCAGACTGCAGACTGAGAGTCAAACGCAGGCTGGGTGCAAAATGCAGAATAAAGATTGTAGACTTTTTTAAACATTTTTTGCTCCTTCTTCTCCAAATCGGTGAAATAGCTAGCCGGTATCAGTTACACACTTCGCTTCCTAGTCAAAGTGCATTGCACATTCGCCAGTAGGCTAAAAGAAGGCTAAAAGTAGGCTAAAAAGAATGTAATCAAATGTGACCGCTAAGTGTTTTCTTTGGATTGAGCTGGTTATCTATTGTTAATACAGTCGACTCGCAATAACTCGAACCCTTGCTGACTCAAACCTCGCACTAACTCGAACCAAAATCAATTTCCCCTGGATTTCCATCATACATTCACTGTAATTTTACCCTCGGTAACTTGAACCCTCGATAACTCGAACTCCCACTAACTCGAACCAATTTTCATTTCCCCTCAGGTCATTTCTATATAATTTTATCCTCGATAACTCGAACCATGTTTTGAACCCTTAAAAAGTTGGGAAAAAGCCGTCTACTGGCGTCCGAAACATTGAATTTTGGATTTCCTATTGACGTGTTGTGGGAGTATAGTTTACTAGTGGAGGCTTACATTGATTGTCACAGGCTAACGTGAAGAGGCTTTTCTTCTCAAAACAGTAAAACGCATGTTCTATTATTTTAGGCCATGTTTTGTTATGTTACATTCTGATTTATAATCTAGAAGTCAAGTATCTTTTAATTTTCACTTGACATTTCTACAATTTCGTGTGATTAAAATGTTCACTGTGCAGTAAAAACTGTTTTTTACCTTACTCTCGGCTATTTTCTTCAAACTCCCGATAACTTGAACCTTCTTTGGATTTCCCTTGAAGGTTTGAGTTATCAGGAGTCGGCTGTATCTATTAAACTTTGGAACGAGCCAGCTCTACAGCTTCCAAATTTTTTTGGAGTTTGACTTTTTGAGAAAGTGGAGAAATCAGTACCCAACTCGTCAGAGTGTGAGATACAGAGCAGGTCATGAAATCGTGAGACTCATGACAATGAGACTTGGCAAGTCCGATGTCCATATTATGCCATAAATTTATTAATGTTAGGTGCTAAATCTTTGAATTATCTCAACAGATGTCATTTGCTGGAAAGTTTCTTTTCCGTGGATTTTTCATGCTGCATCATAATAATTCCAGGTTAGGTGTGATAACTATACATGTTGGGATACAACAACAACAACAGCAAAACCTTTTTCTTTAGAATGAGCTAATTCTGCAAAAAGTTTTTTTCAAACAGTCAGTATAAAACATGGACTGTGGACTGCAGACCAGAGACTGCGGACTGGGTGTGAAACATGGACTGGGTATAAAATGCGAACGACGGACTATGTTTGTAAAAACTGCTAAATTGAACAACACGTGCTTGCCCATCCAATTATGCTTTCCTTCTCCATGAACATTAGGGAGAAGAGACTCCGGGACAAGCCAAAGAAATGTTTGTCTGAGAGGCAGGCACTAGGACTACCTCTGTTTTATGCTCGTCTGCTATCTGTTTCTCTCAGTTTTACATTTCTGTAGCTGTTTTAAATACATAGATAAATAAATAAATAAATCTTTAATGGCTGTCAGAATTACTATAAATCCAGTAGTTTACATTGAGGGCCCACATGGTCCATATTCCTGGTTTCATACCTAGTCCATGTTTTATACGAGTTCAGAGTGTAGTTTCTAGTCCATTTTTTATACCTAGTCCATGTTGTATACCCAGTCTGCAGATACTGACCGATTTTCAAATGTAAATTATTTTATTCTTGAGTTGATTCTAATTTTATTTAAGACCTGTTAAAGAATCTAACAGAATTAAGATTTTAGTTGGTAATTTACATTTATCAGGGCATTGTTATGATGTAAGTCCACCTAAAAATCTCATTTATAACATTGTTAGGAACATGCAATTGGATTAAGTACTTTTAAAATGTGTGTTTGAGCTGCTAGCAATATTTGCTTTCTTCAAAGTCACAGAGTTTTGTATATTGCTGGATGTCTTATCCTGGAATACACTAGAGCTTGTTTATTCAGCTTCTCTAGTTTATCTGAGTTGCTTTCAAGTCAAAAGTAGTGGGCATTAGACTAATAATAAATAGCACTTTGCAGTAATAATATCACAAATTTCTGGTCCATATGCTGTGACTCAGACATTGAACCTGACCAGTTTAAGAGTTTGTATGGGAAAGCCACGTTCACCAACAAATTTTTGTTGTCTTTGAAGATTTTTATCGTCAAAAGAAACAAAATCCAGCTTGGTTTCGATGACATATATCCTGTCAGAAAATAATCATTGTGTGCAGAGACAACATTAAACATGGAAAAAACTGTACAGATGAGTGACTAATGCCGTGTCATTACTGAGGGTAAAATTATGTTACAGGCAGTTTACTCAGAAATGTATGGAGAGGGGGGTTTCAAAGCTGTTCATAAAACGGTAAACTTGATTAAGGTGGTTGAACACAGTTTTGTGGGTGGTCAGCGCTAGCACGTGTTTCAAATTGGACAAACAAACATGGCAGCGAAAAAAGCAATGGTACACAGAAGACAATTTCTCAAAATCTACTCATTAAAATTTTGCGATATTTGGCAGAATTTTTACTTTTATCATATTTTATATAATGAGAACTTTAAATGGGAGTTGAAAAGACGAATTTTGTGTTACATTTAATAATTACAGTACAATTTATTATATTATTGATTATCTAAAAACCCGTCTGTTATAAGTTTCAAATGGTATTATAAAATAACTAAGATAGTACGCGCGCTCTGATTGGCTGAGAGGAGTGTTTGCATGAGAGTATGTAAACATGGTTGTGGCGTCAAGATGTTTTGCTTTTCACACGCTAATCACGCAAGCACAAATTTGAAAAAGTTTTCAAGTTCAAAACTCGACAAGTTTTGACTTTATTTACTCATTCCTTCGTTGGCTGAAACATGGAAAATCGTTACAAAGAAGGTGTGTCAATTTTTTTTCGCTTAAGCTGACATTTTCTGCGAGAAAAATCCATATTTTGGAAAGCATCTTTTTGCAAAACAAGAACTGATTACGCATGCAAGACTTCGTGGACAAGATTTTGCGACTGGGAAGAATTTCTCTTTTAATCAGTGCCATACAAACAGTTTTGTTTTTTTTCTCGTGAAAGTTATTTTATAAAAGCAATAGAAAACGTTTTCCTGTGTTTGCATAGCCTGATATAAACACTCGAGGCGTTGGGAGAATTCTCGACCGTTATGCAAACCCTCGACTTCATCTCGGGTTTGCATAACTGTCTCGAATTCTCCCAACCCCTCTCGTGTTTATATCAGGCTATGCAAACACGGAACACGTTTTCTATTGCTTAAATGATTAATAATAGTATTATAGTAAGCTGTGTGCAAGTTTATGGGAAAATCTAATGAGCAAATTTTATGTAAACTGAGCGAAAGTGAAATTTAAAGGTTGTATTCAATCGTACAAGTTGCCATGGAAACTACAAAATTGTCAAATTTTACCTGTCAATAAAAATCTTTCATCAGTATATTTTTCACTTGCCAAGTTTCAGCTTGTGAGCTGCAACCTTTTCTTGACATGATTTGGCGAATGACATATACTCACAAGCTGCCAAAACAGTGTTCAGTTCAAGTTTATGGTAGCATAAACTGTTGTTAATAAACCTGAGAATGATGCCCTATTGTTTTGTAGGCAAATGTTGCTCAATTTTTTTTTCGAGTGCTAATGTTACATGCTACTTAGTACTATAGGATGTAAATAAAATACTATATGGTACCTACCTGGCCACACAGCAACAGAACAAACTTAAAACTGTATACAATTCTCGGTTTGTGCTATTGTTGGTGTGCTTTTCAGCTCAGAAATTCTGCCACAGACTTGGGAGAGGCACAAACAAACTCTTTTTCCTCTTTTAAAGCAAATTCGGTTTTGGAGTATTACACAGCCAGAAATAATGATACATGTATGTCATGTTTTAGTGCATAGAGTGCTATCTGACCAAGACAGAGCTTGGGATCTAATTTCAGTAGCCTTCTTTGACCAGGTTGCTTTATTTTCTGATGTTAACCGTTTATCTGAGTTACTTGGACCAGGTTTTAGTACCATAGGTTTTGCTCCCTATGGTACTAATGCCTTTTATATGTCAAAACAAAGCTCAATTATTGCGAATTTTGTGAACAATTTTCATGTTGGAAACGCATGTTGCTCATACAAAGCCTTTGAGCAGAATGCAAAGTTGGTCTGAGTCACTTCGGGGTTGTAAGGTGACAAAACCTATTTTTAGTGCAAAGCGCTATAAGAGCTTGAGTGAAGATTATAATACTGTATATCACTCACATGCGAGCTTGATTCTAGTTATGTTTGGTTAACAGACTATTCTCACGGATACTTCCTCTGATGTGTTGGCAGAAATCAGGTACAAAAAATAATGATTACACATGTTTAAACTCACCATCCAGGCACTTATCAAAAGTAGTTGTTGCAAAAATAAAAGAGAGTGCATTCAAGTATTTTGGACCTACTCTCAGGTGCAGTCACACCCTGTTGTTATGGACACTGAAGGGACAATAAAAAGTGACCGTATACTTTGTAAATAAGGTGTCTGGAGTGTATTAAGCAGGTCATATTATTTAAAGGAGCTGTAAAACATATCTTCACATCAATTGAATTCCAAACATAATGGTCCTGGTTTGTTTTTAAGACTATAATTATTTCAGCACTGAAACTGTTCCCCGACATCTGTTTCTGGCCAACATTTTCAAGTTTTAATGCTATCTTGCACAAATCACCAAAACTTCTATCATTAGTGTTCCCTGATGAAATTTGTTTGACATGATTGTTTTTCTTACAGCTACAACTCTACAGGAGCATTTTGTGTAGGGTTAAAGGCACTGAATAATGAATTAACAAAAAACAGCAATATCCTCGTGACACAGCACCTTTAAGTCCAAAATAATCTTGTATTTGAACTAAATACAAAAGAAATAATTACCAGGACATTAGTATTGTCAAGTTAAACATAGTTAACTTGGCCCTCACAAGGTCATCATTGCATGGGTCAACTGCGTCTGTAGAAACACTTCATGTTCTCTGCATAACTTGTTTGATGCCAAAATAGTCTTACATTGACGTCTACAATTTTGAACATCACTATGAAAACGTGGTGATTTTGGAAAGTGCTGTAATGGTACACAATTATTATTAAATGGTTTCTCCTTTCTTATAGAATTACTTTTGCAAACATTTTCATCCTCAATTTGTCTCATTTCCCAGAAATAACTTGTGCAAAAACCTATCCATTTCACAATCGATCAGCAACAATGGATCCCCCCTCTCCAAGGGAAAGCACAGCCCCCCCTCTCACCTCCAGACAGTGTTCTTCTTTGATGTTTGGATAGTTAATAAAAATTATGTTGGGAATATCATTTGGCATAATATTCTTGATCAAACAAGGTTTTTAGCTTGAGTTACTGTATGCCACTACACTTATTCTACAACATTGTGCTGTGGAGACAGGAGAGGGGGACTCCATTTGTAAAAGTGACTAGTTGAGAAAAGACATGAAACATTTTCAGGCCACTTTCAAGCTCTGAGCTGCATACTAGCCACAGATATGGGCAGTTATTACTTGTAAAGTTTCTTCATTGTTTGGTGAAAGAAACACATTGTTTTGTTATGCAAGACCATGATGTGTTACCAAGGAAACCACCAGGAAGGTGCATAAAGCAGAATGTTTAATGTGATTTCTGCCAAATAAAGTGAAAACTGTAAAGAAAATGTTAACAGTATGTTCCCCCCCCCAAAAAAATAAAGTCACAGGTAAATAGCGCACATTTGAAAATTAAAGAAATATCACATGGCGTTTTTGCACGGATTCCTTCAATCCATCCTATCCAGTGTATTGTCATGTAGCACAGTCGCCAGAAGGTTTTTTTAACTTCTTGTAAAACTAAAGGCTCATTACAGGAGACAGCTGAAAATGACTTGCCTGCCCTGGTGAAGTTAACACTCTATGAGAATCTCTTGATCGGGCTAGAAACAGGTGTCCATTGTCCACATAAATGGGTGTTAAGCAGGTGTCCGTACAATGGGGTTCCATTGTATTTGGTTAATGACATTAGATGTAAACTTGCCTGTGATACACTGTAAAGTTTCTCAGATGAACAGTAGATTCTCTAAAATAATTCAAGGCAAAACTGAAAGTTTGCGAGATTGTAATAATAATTCCACATCAAATAAAACATGATGATGCAGTATGTTGTGTTTTCAGATGTGCCTTACAAGTTATCACCACAAGTAGCAGCCATTAACAACTGTAAGCTGGCAACATTAGCAGAAATTGAGGTAATTAGGAAAGTGATTTTTAAAAAATTTATTCAATTATGTAGCTTGACAGACATTATAATATTATTGACTTGGGCAAACTATGTAACTGGATTCATAGTATTGCTGATAAATAAATATTCTAATCTGAGTAACCGAGGGCAATGCCTTACTTTGTGCTGTTTTCACCTTTCTCCCCTCATGTCAGTCCCATACAGCAGTTGTGGATCCAGGGGAGGGGCCTGGGCTTCCCCCATTATTTTTAGCCCAAACTGAGGCCCAAAGGGCAGAAAATTTTTTTTGAGATCCAGGCCCTCCCTTGTCTGAGGGTCTGGACCCACCACTGTACAGTATCTATGGCAGGTGTCCATCATTATAAATTAATTTTATTGGATGCCAGATTACCTTTTTCCACCAACTCAGGCTGTTAAAATACACTTAATTATTAATCTCCAGTGTTAATTAACCACTGCTAGTTTCTGGTTATTCATCTTTTTAGCCACTGTTCTTTATTCTCAGAACTCCGGGAGAACCCTTAAGAACCTCAGACTTACTTCAATTACCTCTTCACTAGTTTAACTGTTGATCAACCTCATCTTGTGTATTAAATTTAATGGTTAGCATTGTAGTGTTGTTTAAACATGTTCCCAACTTTCATGATCAGCCCAAGCTTTGCATGCTGTAACTTATTGCTATTTTTATTGTTCTTGCTATGTTTGTAGAGTAAACAATTCCTTAAACGCTACTTGACCTATTTTAATTTGCTGATCAAGTTGGAGGGCTTGGATAGTGCAGTTCTTGATAACTTCTGTCAGTTTGTGGTTAGTGCAAGCAGAATGATGGATCTAAAAGTAACAAAAAAGTAAGTGGGAAATTATTTCAAATCTTGAGAACAAGCTGTACAGCAACAGTGAAATAGACAAAAGCCCTTTTTTCCTTTGAGTGATGACAAATTATTCAATGAGGGCATGTTGGATAAGATGGTAGATAGCCATTGAGGTGCACAGTGCCAAGTTGGCTATAATCATCCAGTATCCAACAAGTGTGAGTGGAAACATTGTTTTAATAAAAATGCCCACAAAAATGATGATAGTGTCTTCCTGGCTTTTTTTGAAAGGTTAACATGACTTGGTTTTCAGATCCTAAAATTAATACATGTATGCTGTGGAAAGTTTAAGTGACAGGGTTTGTACAGGTCATGGAAAACCTGAAAGTAATGGAAAATTAAAGTTATGTTTGGTAGATAAGTCACTCTCTGCAGGTTGTCAAAGCAACGAAGTATTAAAATAGAGACAAGTAACAATTTTATTAAATAGGGTGAACAGCACTAGTTTAGTGGACTCCTTATTTGAACACCAGATCTAGAGTTTCATGTCTTTTGAAATCAGTTACCGTTGGTAAAAAATACCCTAAAACAACAATGGGTTTGAAAATTTTCGAAAGTGCCAGGTATTCCAAAGGTCATGGAACACTGGAAAGTTATGGAATTTGAAGAGCTGAAAAGAGTACAAAATAATGCTGAGTGAGTGCTTTTTTATGAGATGCTGCCGCCCAAGGAAAAGAGACCAATATTGAATACTCAAACACGCACCATTCCTGACAGCAAAACTTTTCACTTCTGTTCTTTTTTCCTTATTCCTATTTTAATATTTTGTTTTATATTATACAATTCAGGAGTAATTAGTGACTACATTATGTATGTTTATTAGTCTTGCTTGCGTAAGCAGTGAGACTCATAAAATCTTTATTTAGGACACAAAAGGGGTTTTGGGGTCCCAGGCGTTCCTAGTGGAGACTGGGAATAAGAATCGTTGCATGACTGAAGCCACACCTGTTTTGCGAAGAAAGCTTAGGAAAGATTAATAAATGCGATTTAGAGCTTATCTGGAACGGGTCGGTCCACGAGTTATATCGCTCTAAGTCAGTGAAACAAGTGAACACTTCAGTGGTCAAAAAAAAAAAAGAAGAATCTTATTTAGCAAAGGTAATTTAACTGGCCGGTTGTTGTAAACTTTTATTATGCAAATGAATATTGTGATGAGCTTGCAGGCTATTTTCTGGCGATGATTGAAATCACCTGCCATGTTCTCATTACGTTTTTGATCTCTGGCAATGATGTAATTTCTCTCCTTTTTATTCAATCAATTTTCTTATGATTTATTTCTTACATTTGTAAAGCACGCTGAGATTATGTATACTATTTTTAGTATTAATGTTATTGTCTCTTTTGTCACAGTCTTTGCTGGTGTTCTTTTTGTACATCAGCCAGGCGCAAACCATGCACCTGGAGCATCAGTCACTCAAGTCAATCATTCTGTTCGTACACTAAGCACCTTTATTATTATCATTATTATTATTATTATAGACGCAGACGTATCTCTGGCTGTCACTAGCACACGTACTAAATCAATTCTGAAACAAAATAATATTAATCATCAAATACGATATAAAAAGGAAACATCCTGAAGAATACTTGACTGTCAATAAAGTGATGAGTAAAAACCCTTAGTGAGTAAATCCAGTTTCGTCTAAAATTAATCGCTTCCTCATTTCTTATCTAATCTCCAGGCAAGCAAGACTTAACGCCGATATTAAGAACGTTCTTGTCATTAATATAAGTTGACCATCATATTAAATCCGAGAAGTGTGATGCCCTCTGTGCTTTGAATGTCATGACCATTGATTGTGTTGCTTATTACATTTTGTGGTTCAATCATTACTTTATCAGGAAGGTTGACTGGAACAGTAGCTTGCAAACGCAAATGGATTAAATGGATATTACTAAAACAGCAGGGTCTGGAAGCCGCCATAATAAGATTCTGTACATCAGATCAAAGCCTTGGTAGCTTCACCCTCAAGCCTATTGATCAACACACTATAGCCAGGCTTACATAAAGAGGGAATTATTGGAAACTTTTTTGTGGATGAATTTGGGAGTTACATTTGGAGGGGGTTATTATTTTAGTAATCTGAGGGTACATGTACATGTACACCTACTTGTACTTCGAGGGTTTACCTCGGTATAAGAACCTGTGAACTTTTTCTTTGTTTTCCTATTGTGTTCACTTCTTTGTCTTCTTTATTTTTACCCTTGAGCCTTACAGGTCCTTACACCGAGGATGAGCCTCCTTCGAAGATTAACAATGTGAAAAGCATTCCTGTGTGGTTTTAAAAGGAATGTTACTAAAACGGGGAACAGGGAACAGAAAAATGAAACATGGGAACAAAACAAAGAATTAAAAATGAAGTCACTGATAGGGCTAGGTTTTAGCTAAAGTTTGGTTCCCAGTTTCCAGTGCTCGTTGCTCATTCCTCCCTCCCTGTTTCCTGTTTTAGTAACTTCCTCAAGGAGATGCAGGGAAGGGTTGAAAAAATTGGAAAAGTTTCATCAAATCATAATCTTGGGTTGTTTGGAAAAAAACATAAGTATTTTTAATGTGGATAAAATCAGTTATTAGTGCAAAATATTGATGATACAGTGTATACATGTGGTATGGAATGTTTTAAATTTAGATTCAACCTTGCAACTGAGACCTTTAGTCAGACACTGGCCCATCCTCCAGACACTTACAAAAAACACAAAGAAACATATCAGTTTAAAAGACATGGAAGAATGATTGAGGTTAGTACACAAGGCTTAGTAAAAAGGATTAGTAACCCATTTTACCAAAAATTGCTTTTCAAAGCTACCTGTAGTTTAGTCTTATTCTGGTTCCACTTTTAGTCTCCTTCACAGCTGCTCAAGCTGAAGTCATGCAACACTCCCCCCCCCCCCCCCCCCATGCACTGAAATTGGTTCAAATGATCTTATTCCTGTGTAGAATTTCAATATGCATAAAAGTTGTCTATGACCATTAAAACTGATAATGTCACAGGTGATTACAGGTAGCTGAACTACAAATGTCTTGCTGTTTTTTTGTTGTTGTTGTTCTTGTTGTTGCAGATTGGTGAGGTTCCTGTTGAGAAGTCAGACATCTTTGTTCAATACTTGCGTGACAATGTTCCAGTAGGCGTGACAGTTCAACTAGAACTGGTAGGGAATGGATTTATACTTTCCTTTCACTGAACACTCAATCTCAGTGCTTCAATAAATGTACCTAAGCCTTTGAGTTATTAATTAAATGGTCATGCATGGTAGGGGCTTTTTTAGTACATTGTTTCTGATCTCATACATACAGCTGTAATGCTTTTCATCCACAGAAAAAATGGCAAGATTACGTGTGTCCCCCGGATCCACGTTACTTGGAAGAAAAAAGACTTCAATATGAGAGGATGAAAGAAAGAAAACGAAAGAAACAAGAAACATAAAAATCATTTTTAACACCTTTAACGTAGATGCGGAATAACTTATGGAGTAAACTAGTTACACGACAGGAAAAAATGGATCTGATTGCCAGTACTAAGAGTGTAACTTATACCAAATAAACTATTGAATGACCAGCAACACATTAGGGCCATTTATACGAGGAAGACGCGTCTTAAATAAGACGCGAAGTGTACCATTTATACGAGCATGTCTTATCTAATAAGATGCGTCTTAGCTATAAGCCGCGTCTAAAAGACGCGTCTTATGTAAGATGCGTCTTATTTTTCCTCGTATAAATGGCCCTAATGTTCTTATCTTTTCCAAGTATCCAGTAGAAAATGCATTCCAAAGGAGACAATGGTGAAATTATACACCATCGCTGACTGAAAGAACAGTATTGAGTAAGACAAAATCACAACCCAGCAGCTTGCCTTTGCATCATTGTTTACCACTGGTGAAAGCAAACATGACACATTTTGACTCGTTTCACTTTAATTTCAGTTCATTAAAAATAAATCAAACATGACAAAAATGATCCTGCCTATATTCTTTGTGGTGCACAACAATTTACCCTAAGTTCAGCATTCACACAGTTGTATTATATTGCTCACAGCCTTGAAGAAACTAGTCATTCCTGCATAAAAGAGTCACAGCTTTCCTTCTCCTCCAAGAGTTCTTTAGCTGTGGCATCCATCTTTTCACGAGAGAAGTCATCAATGGTCAGCCCCTGAACTATCTGCCATTTCTTATCTTTACTAATCGTCACTGGGTAAGAGTACACAATTCCTTCAGGAATGCCATATGATCCATCTGAGACCACACCCATGGACACAAATTCATCCTAGCAAAATTGGAACACCAATAAAATTATGAAATCATCTTCAACCCTCAACTGGTGTTATAGCTTGCCCTACCTGTGGAATAGCATTACTGTAGAATACTGCTAAAGGGAGATGTTTTGGTCTTCTTACACTTTGGACCAAAGCAAAGCTTTTGCTTGTAACCAATATAATGGGAAGTACATGTAAGGTCAGAATGAATACAGTAAGAAACTGTATAATTATTAGATACTGCAGGTGAAGAACCACGCTAAAACATGGCCAAATAGGTACCACATACACTCTATGTAAGAACCACTTCCTTGTCTATTAAAGAACCATTACTTAGCCTTTTGGCAAGAATCAATGGTTTTTATTTCAATGCAAGTTCTATTATTTTGTACCATTAGTTAATAAAATTAATATACTCAACAAAAATAATATGAAGTTTCCAATTGGTCAATGAGGAAAGCAAAATCAAGTACAAACTAGAGTTATTGTTCAGTATTATTTATTATAAGGAAGTTTCCATGGAAACAAAAGTAGGGGAATAAGAAATTTGAAAACACAAGCAAAATGGCCCACACAGACAGTAATATTGGTACTCAGACACAATTGTTTTTACTAACCATGTGAAACAAAATGAAATAGCAGCACTGCTAAATCAGCACAAGCTTTATTGAATTTCTTGCTACAAGGACAGGTGAAAGGAGAGTTTAACCTACAAATGAGAGTTTTTCAACCTTCCTATCATTATGTCAATAAAAATTTCCCTCTTGTCTTGCCTGTCACATTATTCCCCAATTGGTTCAAAGAAAGCATGTGAGCAGTTGAAAGTAGTTTGGAAATTACTACATGCTTTTGTGATGATATAGTTTTTAGCATTCTGTATAACTGTGTCTTTGATGCACTGCATACATTTGCAGAAAATGTCTCTTAATTCTGGTTTTCTTTATTATCTACTAAAGATGTTTCTTTTTTGGGTAGCTAACAAAAAAATTCCTAGCAGTGTGTAAATGAAGTAGAAAGGGGCATATTAATTTCCTTGCCTCAGTTCCAAACCACCAGTCTCTCATATGATCACAAATGGCTTTCGCAGCTGACATGGCACTGGACAACTTACGGGCAGCAATGATAGCAGCACCCCGCTTCTGGACAGTCTACAAAATTCATCAAAATAGTAGTATTAACAAAGACGATATAAAATGATTAGAATAAGAAAAGTCAAGTCCTCAACACCTACAAAAGGACTATGGGTTAACCAAGGTACTGGTCATGTATTCTAGCTGTAAAGGGGGGCCTGCCATTTTGAGCATTTTCAAATCGACCCCCCACTTCATCCTAGCTTTTTATAATATTTATTAACCCCCACATAAAGTTAACATACAGATTTGAAAGTGATCCCCACCTAATTGCTGTGGAAACTATGATTATTCTAGATACAAAGAATGCCAAAGGTCACCATATACCTTATCTTCAGTCATGTTTATAAAATCGGCATTTACTATTCACGGCTATTACATTCAATTTCAATTCACATTAGCTGATTACTGCTTTGTACTACTTTCATGAAATTTATTAATAAATCACCCCCCAGGCAATGCTTTCTGAAACCATTCAAGATTTTGAAAATGGCCTCCTGCAAAATGACCGGCCCTCTCTTGCAGGTAATAAAACAGACCCCAAACATCCATGTGAGTACTGCACACATGCAATTAATTTTGACTTTTAATATTAAACCATAAGGGTTAGTATGATTATACTATTATACAATACGTTACATGACTGATGCAAAGGTCAGTACAGTAACACCTCACAAACAAATGCCAGTAAAAGAAATGTTTTTTTTTTCTTACCTTGATAAAGTCTCCATTGAGCCAGTTGTCGTCCTTTAAGGTCGCTCTGATTGATGACTCCTGGCCATCAGGCAAAATGACTGTACCATGATTGACATCTGGGTACTGAGTTGATGAGTGGTTTCCCCAGATGATGACATTTTTCACTTTTTCCACACTAGTTCCAGCCTTTGATGCAATCTTCAATGTGACAGAAAAGATAATCTATTTTACCTGGTAAATGTCAACAATGGTTTCAATACAAGTACTGTCTTCTGAACTTGAACATGGCGTGTACAATCTGGTGGTTACATTTTGATGTGGGACTGGTGGTGTACTTGCTAAAGAAAGAACCACTACAGTATTACAAGTGGATTGCAAGAAACTTTTGAAGTCATTCTCAGTCATACACTTGTAATTTCAGTTGGTCATGTAGAATTCGCACAGCAAGACAACATTAACATTGACTTTAATTTGGAATGTTATAAAAAAAACAGAGCTTCCATTTTATTTTCTTTTGAAGAAGAACAGAGTCATCACAGAATGGTATAACTGTGCTTGCACTTACCTGAGACTTAGCTCTGTTCATGTCCAGTCTTGTCAAACATGAAAAATTTGATGCTGGGATGGATGGTGCACTCCTTTGTGTGATCATGCAGTTAGTATTGGCAGGATTACCAACAACTAGGACCTTTAAATCATCAAAACATAAAACACTTAAACTGGTGGTAATCATAACATTAAATTAATGTGTACGTTCAAGTTTTCTTAGTTGCAGGTTAGCTTTTTTACCATCAAGCATTAGTCATTTCAAAATAGGGAAATCATGAATTTTTTTTTACAGAGTAAACATGCTTTCTTTGCTCTTCGGGAAGACCAGCTTCAAATTTTAACATGTCTCACTTTTCCTCAAGTATGGTTGATAAAAATGTGAAGTACATCGTGAAAAGTTTTATTTTGTTAAAAAATAGGAACTCTTGCAGAATACCTGGCAGTCGTGTTCTGTTATTAAATCTAAATGAGTAAAATGAGTACTCTTGCAGTCCCACACTCCTGCAATCTCTGAAAAGTGAATATTAAGTGGGCATCCAACTAGTGCTCTCTCAGTCCCGCACTCCCGCAGTCAATGTCAGAATTTATTATGCAAATCATATGACTGGGGAAATGTGAAAGTAGTTTTTTAAGTTAGATATTTGGTTACTGGGTATTCTGCAATCTAGCCAAAAGATAACAGCTTGAAGTGAAAAAACAATCATCATTGATAGAAGCAAAAGAATCGTATTAGGTTTTTGCGAAAAAAGGATGTCAGTGAACCAGAAAATATCTTTTGCCATTCTGTAAAACTGTTCATCTTCATAATCTCAGTCCGTATAGTTTATGATCAGTTCATCATGTTTTAATCTTATCTTGCCCGGCAAGTGAGAGGGTCATGCCAACAAACTCCTGTGTACATTATATCAGATGTAGATAAAGCATGACATGTATTACTACTAGTAATAGTTAATTGACACTACAGCTGCCCCCGCTCTGTGTATTGTCGGTCAATAGCATTCTTGCTGGTTGTGTAGCCCTTTGAAATATACAGATTCATAATAAAGATTTTCAGAACTGAATGTAAAAAGTGAAAGAGAAATAGCGAAAAATTCAACTTCTAATGAAATCTTTCTTATGGTTTAGAATAAACTATTGTCGGAAACTGAGAATGTTTTGATCAAAGCTGTGTAAATCGAACTGAAACTGTGCATGGAACCTTGCGTTTCCTGTATTTATCTCACCTATTGTATGGAATATTTGTTTGCCGGAAAGTAAGCGTAAGAAATAAAATGTCACAAAATCTACCTAAGCAGTCCTTTCAAGATTTTCTGTCTTTATGTCATCCTAATTATTTTGTACATGCGGGCGCAAACAATAGAAACGTAATCATTACCTACCGATTCCTCGCGGCCCCTGTTCAAGCAAATCGAGATTTTTTCTGGCACACTGACTGTATATTTCAACTGTAAGTACTTTCCTTAAAAAACACGCGAGTTACTAGAGTGCCTCCTTGGGATTTCGCCCTTCGCCTTCTGGACGAAATCCCCGCGGGGGCAATAATAAGCATAATCACTGATATGGGGGTAAAATTGTTTTTTTCAAATGTACTTCTTTCCAGAATATTTTCGTGCATGTGAAAAGTGAAACTACAAATAGATAAATAAATAGACTCAAATGCCAACCAAATTCCTTACAGTACAAATGTTACCAGGTGTTTACTTGTCTCTTTCTGCGAAATTTTAGCTCGATTTGACTGAAATATTCACCATTAAGAAAGGTTTAACAGAATGGTCAGCTCAGCAGTAAAACACCTCCAAAATTTATATTCATTTGCCAAACTTTTAACACATTGCATCCTCCTGCTGGAACCAAAAATACTGCCTACTTGCATCTTACGTAAAAGTACTCACCACAAGGTGTGCGACTGCCATTTACATAATTATATATGATGTAAGTAGTGCGAGATAAATTATTCAAAATGGTGTAGAAAATACAGACAAACGATAAAAAGTGCTTGCTGAAAAGGTCACCCTTGAGTACTCCAGGATACCCGAGTACCAAAGGAATCGCAAGATTATGTGTTGCATTCTACTTAACATTGAATGCAAAACATGGGGGATTACAGAAATAATTCTGAACCTAATCATAAGGTTGAGAGTTATTACTGGGCTATGCTGCCTATGGCAGGCCAGTCGGTTTTCGGTCATCTGTGTAGAAAAACTAACACCCGGAGGAAGGAAGACACGAGGTCTGGGACTGAGAAACGATGTTCTCACATATTATTTCACACGATTTTCCCTTGCATGAATAGTAATATTTTTGTACCTTGCCCACATAGTGCATTTGCATTGTGTTTCATTCAGTCACTTTAATACCCAAGGATTGTGAATAATGTTTTGATTTGGATATTGCTCAAGGCTGGCACAAAAATTCGAAGGAGTTATAAAAAAGGATAATTATTTTCTGATTGCTGTAGAGATGTTCACCAACTACTTCTTTGCCCATAACAGAAGAGACCATGCACTTATGATTCCTGTGTACCTTGCTGAGATGTCATCCCTAAATGAAGGAGATCCAGAAATCCACAAAGAGCTCATCCTAGGAAATTGGTTAGTGAACAAGAATGCTCAAGTACCGTTCTGCGCAGGAGCCAACAATGCACTCAAACATGAGGACTGTTCCATGAAAGTCTCTGGAGGATTGGCTGGCATCACCCTAAATAAAACCGCTCTGACAAAATTCTTTTCTGATAGCTTCAGAGCACAGTTAACAGCCACTATTGAAAGGTTCATGAATCCATTCTCTGATGCACATACTGACCTGTTCAACCTCGTAAACAAGGCTGTTATGCCAGAAACAGTAAAGAAAGATTTGGGTAAACAAAGTGAAATTGGCCAGAGACTGTTCGACTGTTTTCTGAAAGAACGAGTCCAGTCTGGCAAAGTTAATCTTTGGTCACCCATGAAGAAGAGAAAACTCCTAACATCGAAAACCACTGCAAAGGCCGTGAAGGTGACTGCACCAGACAAGATTGTGGAGCTTCAAGAGGATAGGTCCCTTTTCGCAAGTATGATGATGGTGTGCAAGAGCAGGCCACAAATCAATATCAAGGAGACTGTAGGCCAATACGAATTTTCCATAGTCAGCTGAATTTTAGATAGATCATTGTTTGCTGCTGATGGCGCTCACTGTTTATCCAAGAGTAATCTAATGAGCATTCTAGAGAAGGTGAACGACAACAGAAACAACAGGAGAGTAGCTGGTCCAAACAAAGATCAAGTGAAAGTTGCTATTGTAGATGGGATGGCAAAAGTCCACTCACTTGGCAAGCCCGAGTGGATCAGAAATTGTGCACAGCTAGCTGACCACTTCAGCAACTTTGTTATGCAGAGGTACACTGGAAGTAATGAAGTGGGATTAATTTTTGACAGATATAATTTACTGTGGGGGTTATAGGAAGCACTCAAGGTTGGTTGGTCGGTTGGTTGGTTGATTGGTGTAAACTTTCATTGTATGCAAATCAGCCTTGTGATGAGGAGGCGGTTTATTTTGAGCGGTAACTTCAATGGAGCACCATTTTGGTTTTGTCACATTACATGCTCAGCCATGCGCATGTTACTAGAATTTTCCAATTAAAACCTGTGTTAGTCCAGAAAAACCTCGTCAAACTTTGTTATGAATTTGAAAATGACAAATTATTTGAAAACAGTAACATATAAATAGACCATACAAAGATATCCAAAACAATCATATCTGAATTTTCCAGTGACATTTTCTATTAGTTGTTTCTCTTTTGTTTTGAGCTGTTCAGCAGCTGTTGAGCTTCCCTCTGACACTGATACATCACCAACATCAACTTTGCATGAGTGGAAAATCAGGACTTTGAAAACTGGCCGCTTAATACAGAGTGGCTGCTTAATGCAGGGCTGTCGTATACAGGTTCAACCATTATCTGGAACTGTGTGAGAAAACTCTGTTTGACACCGGAGGAGGGCAACACCATCGTATTATTGACAGAGCTGAAACCAACTGTTCAAACTCTTGGGCCAGATAAGATAGCAACACTTCCAGCATTCCACACCCTAAGCAGAGCCAACAACAAAGGAAGACAGGGAAAGCTTCTCTGCTTGAAGATATTTGCAGAAGTGGATTCATCCATTATCAAGTGCTGCCCTTGCAGAACTTGGGCAAGCTGCTCATCCAAATGAAGAAATTGTTGCAGCCATTGAGAAGTTTGTCTGTCTGCTATACCAACCAAGAACAAAACTTACGACTGTTAATTAAAAAGAGCTATGATGTAGCCTTTTCAAGAAAAGACAAGCACAATCAGACAGGTTGCCACCAACACAGGCAGCATTGCACCAGGCAATCCTGAGAGCTTGCGCCCGCAAGTACGAAATGGTTAGGATGACGTAAAGACAGAAAATTCCGAAGGGACTGCTCAGGTAGATTTTGTGACATTTATTGTGCAGTCATACTTTGATACTCTTTTGCGTTACGCAGTGACATTCTGTGGAGCAGTTGTTTTTAAAGTTATGGGCCAAAAGACACTCATTAAGCACAGATGAGGTTATAAGGTGCGTTTAACTGTGTATATATAAACACTTGGAGGTTTGCCAGACCCGAGTTCACAAATCTTTGATTTATATTGGAAACCTTGCCAGACACTCTTTCTCTCTCTTTGACCAGAATAAGACTCAGCCCCAAACAAGGAAGACGAGTGAACAACGGCTAGCATATCACTAGAAGATTGATGGACAATTACATGAATTCGCCGCCAATCAAATTCTGTGCTGACTTTTTCCCTGCTCACAGATGTCCTTGCGTTATAAAGTTTCAAATAAGACTAGAATGCGCGAGCGTGAATCGATCAAATGTCCTTTTAATTTCTAGGGCTTACTTTCCAGCAAATAAAATGAACTGAATGTAAAAAGTGAAAGAGAAATAGCGAAAAATTCAACTTCCAATTAAATCTTTTCGTATGGTTTAGAATAAACTGTTCTCGAAACTGAGAATGTTTTGATCAAAGCTGTGTAAATCGAGCTGAAACTGTGCATGGGACCTTGCGTTTCCTGTATTTATCTCACCTATTGTATGGAATGTGTGAAAATCTTCATTATGAATTGGTATATTTCAAAGAGCTACACAACCAGCAAGAATACTATTGACCGACAATATACAGAACGGGGGCAGCTGTAGTGTCAACTAATTACTAGTATGGAAATAATGGCAAGCTGTGGAGTATCATTTCCATGCTGGGATATACACATCACATTTTTGACCCTATATGTACATGTAAATCCCGTCTGAGCAAGTTACTAAGTTGCCACCAAAACTTTTCACGTTATTTAGGGTCCCCTTAACACATTTTAGACTAGTGACTTCCTTTCTTCACGAAATTCCCATGGCATTACACATGCTCTCGGACTATCTACAATAAACAAAAAGAACTGAGAAAAAGAACTGTGAAACTGATCCGCAGGTTAATGAGGGCTTCAAGTACACATCACAAAGTGACTGATCTTGTTGGTGGAATGTAATGACAAGTGTCCATTTTATTAAATACAGGTCTGTAACAATAGGAATGACCACTACATCCAATTCTTCCATTGTGGGTGTCCGCATGTGCTTAACAAAGGTGTCAGCTTAATACAGTATCTGCTTGATACAGGTTTCACTGTATGCGAAACCTTTTACAAAGTAAGTCAAATCTTCCCCTTTTTTAAGTCTTCCTGTCCTTGACTATAAAGGTCTCTTTTAACACCAGCACTGACAACAACTGACACTATTTAATTCCCAAATGATCATTTCGATAATAGAATCTATTGGCTTGACTGTAACACCCTTACAATTCTCATAAACTGTTGATGTGGAAGGTGTTGAGAGATGCCCTCAAAATATTTTGCTCTGCAAAAATCTAAAACAATATTATAACACTTTGACTCAATAATAATATTGAGTCTTGAAGAATAATTTATATTAGTATATACTAAAACAGTGGATAGTGTTTTTCGCGCGCTCTGATTGGCTACTCACTCAGTGAATATCCTGCACTATTCACTGATTCACCTCCAGTTCCTCCGAGCGAGCAACGCCAAACTCGCGTAAGTTGCGAGCAAAATGCCTTCCCGGTTTGCTGCCGTAAACAAACAAAGAAATTTCACAACTAATCAAGCAAGCTGTTTCCGAAATACACGAAGAAGGTGATGAAGTTCGGATTGGAAGTTTTAACAGGTAAAGCTTTGTCTTTTTGACACGAATTTATCGATAAAACCGGTGAAAAAGTTTTTGTTTACAAATGCAAATTAAGTTTAAGTCTTGCTTACTTTATTTAGTTGAGTTGTTCATAAATAAGCTTAAAACTAAATTTAATAATCTATTTTTATAGAATGATTTTAAATACAAAAAGAATTCACAACTCCTTTTGAAGAAATTTCCCCGCAAGAGCTAAACAAATGCCTTCAAAAGTTTTAATTGTCGGCAAGAAAAAGCGACGGCCGCAGCCGCCCGGTCATTACGCGCCAATTGTAATCGTTGGCAACAGTATTTGAGTTAAAAATCGTCATTTTTGTGTTCAATTATCTCACTGTTTTAGTATATACTAAAACAATTATTCACCTCAGTGTCGGTGGCTAGTCTTGGATATTTACCTCACTGCTTCGCAGTTCGGTAAATATTCACGACTAGCCACCTCCACTTCGGTGAATAATTGTTATATATTTCAGATTTTGCAGAGCAAAATATAATAATTTGAAATATTATTTCAAATCGTTATAACTACAGAGAAGGAAAATAGTCTATTACTTCAGTAAAAGTGAACTATCTACATGTACAAAAGAACTAAAAGAACTGGACTAACAGTAACTTCCTATTTGGGAGTTGAGACCAGGTAAAAATATGTACATTAATTTAAACATACCTTAACAGTCTTTTTAGCCTTCTCATCCAGAGCTTTTCCTTGAACAACAAAAATCTTGGCATTGGCTTTAAGTAGGTCCTTTCTCTCCATACCTTGTTTTCGTGGCATAGCCCCAACCAAGATTGCAGCATCAATGTCTTTAAAAGCTACGTTTGGGTCAGCAGTTGGAATTACCTCTAAAAGAAAAAAATAAAACAACTGATAGAACAGGATGCCAAAATAGCTGGAGAAAGCCACCAACATAACTTCAAAATGTAGTTTATTGCAATACTGTCAATAATTTTTGTATCCTGTAAAAAAGAATTTTAGAATTTGTAAAAATGATAACATGTCCTTTTTCATAGACCTTTATGTATATAGCACGGTTACCCAGCAAACCCAATAACAGTGAGGGTGGCTGCTATAGCAACCATATCTCCTTGCTGCTTCGTAAAGTTTTCCCACATGTCCTGCCTGTACAAAAGGGGTCTTCTATTGAACAATTTAACAAAGCTCTTAAAAATAATTAATGAAACGATCATATACATATAGTTGTGGTCAAAGCATCTCAGTGAGTTTATGACCGGTGGGAACAGCTTTGTTAATAATGATTTATTTTATTAATTTTAATCAGATATAGTATGGACCAAGGGGGCACACAAGTTCTTTAGCTTGCTGCCTCCCTTCAATACAAGCTCTAATTATAGTACCAGGTCAAAAAAGAAATTTCATGTACCTAGATACATTACCATCAAGTACACAAACTCATGATCATTTATTATCCATCCATCATGCCTATAGGCACGATCGATCCCTAAATTTTAGCTCAGCAGGTAGGGGACCATTGCTGACTGGTGGCAAAAATATGTGAGGCATACTCTCCTAAAGGGAGTAAGAGAGGGAGGGAGGGGGGGGGTTGGGTTGGGTGAGGGACATGGCCCTGCTCTTGCTAAGAAAGTGTTAGAAGCTGAGTTCTCTAAAACATCATTTCCTCATTTTAACACCCATTTTACACAAATCAGCCCAAGGAATCTTTACAGACAAAAATTTAAAATCATCAGGTGTTTCAATAACTATATTGAAGTAAGCCAGCAGGTTTGAATAGAATAACTGCCTGTAGCTGAATCTATAGCCGTTGGTCCCCTCCTTCTAGGGAGGTCTGGGGGCATGCTCTGCAAGAACATTTTGGAATTTCAAAGCCCTAAAATGCGATTTCCAATTTTCTGGGGACTAAATTGAGTACAAAATAGTGTGTTTTTCATTCAAGAAAATATAGCTTTCATTCAGGTTTCATAGCCACACAAATTTTATCAATAATTCTTACAAGCAATGAACAAATTAATGTCAATATTTGAAATTGAGTACATTTGCACATAAACAATTTTGTGTAAACTTATGAAGAAACATGAGAAAAATTGACTGAAATACAGCATTTGAAAAAACTGAAGCACAACATAAAACCAGAGGTCCTTGAAAACACATCATAATTAAGCTAACATTTTCATTCAGATTTTATGATATTTTTTTTGTTTAAGACATTATTAAAACTAGTTGCTTCTTTCGGGGAAAAGTAGCCTATTGCTCTGAGCAAAGTAGCTCATTATTGAAACCCCTGAAAGTTTGATTCCAATTTCCAGTGATACCTATGGGGTGGCCTACCTGAGGAGAAAAAGAAACCAGCCACTGTAGACAAAAAATTCGATAAAAAATGACAGCGAATGGAACCTTTGACCTCTCAAAAGTTTTCTGCAATGTATTTTTGTGAAAACAATCCCCTTGAAAAGACAGGGTTGTGTTTGTTTTCTTCTCTGTAATGGTGGCTGTTAGTTTTGAAGTTAGCTTTTCCAGAGAAATTGACAACCTTGGGAACTACGAAGCCTGCCAAACACAATTAATAATCGTAAATTTCATGATAGCCAGGGCTAAAAGTGAAGCTCTCGTCAATATACTTACAATTTACTCAAAAACCAAAATAGTGTAATGCTAAACAGTGATTGCAACAAGAACAGCAAAGAAAAATCAATAGGTCTAATTAGCAAAAACCAACTTTACACGTGCAGCACACTTTGTTGTACATTTTTTTGCCATTGTTGTGGCAATATGAAACTTCCTACAGTAGTCACAAATTTTACGGAGAAATAGTCAAATGTGCTCACAAAAAATTTTGTTGCTTAAATTCAGGTTCCCTTTTTATTCACTGCTGCTCTTTTTCACCTTGCTGGCCGCTAGCATTTCTCCTTTTCTCACCACCGCTACAAAATGTTCATATTATTCTTCCAACAAAATTCATCTCCTTTACTTTTTACCTCTCACTCTAGTTCTCTGTCGCTCTTTTTCTCGTTGAGCTTTGCTAGCCTGTTGCCTACTTTCTTGTTTTCTCTTTCTCTATATTCCAAATTTTGTGGACATGACAATAAATATTAATCTAGGCTTAACCCTTTCAACCCTAAGATCAAAATTTGAATTCTCATTTGTTGCCCCTATTCATTTCCTACAGAAGTAGAGGGGAGAAGAGGATAAAATTTATCTTGTGTGATCATGTCTGTAATTCTTATGACCACTCCGTTTACCAAGCATTGATAAATACAACGAGAAATTATGATGCTGATAACTCTTAGGGCTTAAAGGGTCAATACTTTATATTTCTCTTTAATTGTCTCTGCTTCACAAGACGCAGGTGGCCATGCGATTTCCTGCCAAAAAAAACATGAAATGCATTTGGGTTGCCATACCTGTTGAAGCTATTTTACATTGGTATGCCTGTGATACCGACAGAAGGGTGTATGGTCACGTGACTACATCACTACCAAAATTTCTTCGATAGATAGATAACCAAATTTTTTTAGCTATGGGGTTCTATTTGCCTTGCCCAAATTATTGCCAACGAGCAAGCCGAGTGAAGACAGTCAGCTTGCGAGGCGGCCAGCTTAAAGCCACGCAAAGTATTGCACCAGGCGAAAAATTATCGATCGTGCTGTAAAAAAGTGTAATGTAAGTGTAATGTAAGGTGTAGATTCCCTAGGGATTTTAGTAACGTTAGATTTCATGTGTAGTTTCACGTGACTTTTAATGACCTATGTTGTAAACAAACCTTCAAAGTTCAGACATTGTTCTCTGCCACACTATTGTACTTGTACAAACCACAACTTGCTATTTCAAGTTTGCGCTAACCTATAAATGTTATTTCCCTTTCACTGTTTAAAACTCGACAAGTTTAAGGTTCAAAAATGTCTAAGCAGAAGAATAAGAGCGATTTTATCTTGGCCTGGCAGAAATGTAGGAATGAGGAGTGCTTGTAGTGGAAATTCTCGCCTCAGCAGCTGAAATGGTTTTATAAACACTGGAACTAAAACCGGTGATGTAGGCAAATTCTTTTTCTTTCGTTGGCACTTAGCAAAAGCTACAACTAGTTGAATATCTCTTCTCACCTCTTGTAATTCTTGGGAAAGTTAAACTACGCATTATATATGCTCTGTGTTACCGAGAATATCTTTTTTGTAATGCCTACACTTAGACCCGGGATAGACCGGTGACGTGCGTGACTGCGTCAGAAACCAGTGTTTTCTAGCAATAAATGCATTGAAAGATGACTCACTAATTAGGAGTGACCACTATTTCGTGACCTAGACACCTTTGATACAATCTTGGACAAAATAAATGGAAAACCTGGACCCCCCCCCCCCCCCCCCAAATCAAGGATGGGAAAATGGCGCGTTTTTGCCCTTTGCGTGGCTTCATCCTTGATTTTTTTTTTGGGGGGGGGGGATGGGAGTTTGCTGTTCCATTTTATTTTGTCCAAGATTGTAGACTTAAATCCTTTTTTGCCGCCAAAAAGCGCGCGCTTTTCGCTACTAGTAGGCTATAACATATAGCCTAGTAGTAGCTCAACCAATCAGAATGCAGCATTGATAATAGACCACTAGTTGGATTTTACCAAAGTTATTTATTTGACAGCCATGCACTTAACCGGTCAATATGAAAGGCCAAACTAAACCTTGTCAAATACAGTTTATCACCATTGTTTGATCTTCTTTATTTGCGTAATGTTCATCGCAATGTTCATTTGTCCTTCATTAATTTCTTTCTTGGGGTGGGAGACCAAAAAAAGTGACCATGGACCTGGTCCAAAATGGCCAGAGGGTCAATGGACGTACGCTGGGTCAATGTTCTATCCTCACCCAAAATTTTATGATAATAGACCAGGAAAAACTTGAACCAATTTATATCTGGAACACCATGCTTACCAGATCACACATCTCGTCTGTCAAACAACCCTAACAGCGAGGAGCAAGCTAATGGACTTCTTTTAGTTGTTGATTAATTGTTTAGTTATATAAGTTAATTCCCACTGAGACTAAAGACCCTTAATAAGCCACTACGTGTGAAATTCACACCACTTGACACTGACCAGTTTACTTGAGGCTGCTTTTTTTGTTTTCATATAACAAAGGCTTATATCTGTAATACCTAAGTTTGTTCTTGTACTATTGCATTGCTCTTAGCTGTCTTACTCCATTCACTTAGTAAATTGTTTCTTTAGAAAATTATAGTGCTAATGTACCATTCTTTATATAAAATCCTTCACTTTGGTGCTTTTGTTGTAACTTTAACTCTATAATAAACTACATTACTCTCCATGTATAATTCTATTGCGTTGTTTTGTCTGCATGTTTATAGTCGTAACAGAAATTTTTCTATTCAGCTGAGCGTAGTGATGGTGAATAAGCATAGAAGCCTGCCACAAAATGAATGAATTTTCAAAGCTTGGCACAAGTTCCATGATTGTATTTTGGTTAAAATTCTGGCCGGTTCCTTGACAAGAGATAAGTAACACAATACAGTACCTTGTAACAAAGGAAAGGCACAATCCTGCAGCTCCATAACCACACCATCTAGGGCAGTCATCATTGGTTCAATATCCAACAATGTCAGGACCAATGGCTAGAAGAATAAGTGCATAATATACAATATTATTGTCTGTCCTAAACAAAGACTTCAAAAGATTCCTGATTTTTCAAAAAAGAAAAACTAATCAGGGCTCAGAATTGTGACCGATACGGTTCCTAGTGCAACTAACAGCTTCTTGTTGGCGACTAAAAAAATAGGTTTGGTTGCCAAAGTGGCAACCAGATTTCTCTGTGATTAAGATTTAAATCAAGAGAGTAAAGTTAAGACAAACATTTCATCTTATCTTGCTTTGCAATCATCAAAAAAATGCCAAATTACATTAACAAAGCCAGTTTTGTATTTTCGTACTTACTACGTGTAGTGTGAATGTGTTCCATGCAACCATGCAGATATAGGATAATCAAACAATATTTTCAACACTTTCAACCAACCTCAAATAATTATTCTTTTGGTTATAGATGAATCTTTGTTTACATTTTTTGCCTCATTAACATATGCTTGTTGTTATCAGACAAAGCTGATAAAATCAAGTTCAATTATCTTTGAAAATTTAAGCCCGGTATACCAAATGGTTTCGGAGAAATTGTCTTTTAAAAACTCAAAAGTTTGCAAAGAATGTATGGCTCAATGAAGATGATGTGAACTCATGCGAACAAACAAATTTTAAATGAAGATATGATCATTGCAGTGGTAATTGTGATTTAAGCAATTGCAACTGAACCCCCCCCCCCCTCCCCCTGCCAAAAAAAAAAAAATTTCAGCACTTTAATAGGATTTGAATATTTGAACCCATGGCCTCTGCATTAGCATAGCAGTAATAATGCAGAGGCCAAGGGCTTGAATTCTGTTGAAGTCCCCCCATTTTTTTTTTTTTTGGGGGGGGGGGTCAATTTGCAATCGCTCAAATTGGAAATTACCACTGCAACAATCACATTGTACGGCTCATGGCTTGGTGCACACTACTGGTGTACACAAGCGTAATACAGTGCCTTATGCACTATTCACGCTCAAGAAAAGGCATGCTTTTTGTGCCAAAGCAAGGAAAAAAAAACATGCAAAGGCAAAGACTACGCACACTTTGGACACAGTTAAGGCATGTTTTAAAGATTGCTAAGGCACATTTTAGGCACAGTTTAGGTACGGTTTAGGCACCAATATTCAACATTGGGCACTTTTTTGAAAATCTTTGTAACCCGACTTGGAAAAAGGAACAAACTTGGTACGAATTACAAAAATAATTCAGATCAAACACGATAGAGTTAGAAGTATAGGAAGTGTAAGTTTTGAGCCATGGCGAAAGTCGGGAAAATTAAAGTATTCTTCGATAGTCCGTGTTTACTCTGAGGATAAAGTGGAAATTCACACGCGATATATGGTCTGAACCTTTTCGATTACCATGCAGTTTTACAGAGCTTTCTTTCGTTTCTAAAAGAAATCATGAAAGAAAGTCAAAGCTATAATAACAAAAGCAAAGCTTAAGAAGTAAGGCACAAAAATAGGTGATAAAAGTTGTAGAAAAAGCTTTTTGCGATTGCGGTAAAATTGGCCTGAATTTGCATAATAACATGAAAAGTGGTAATTTGAAACCTTCATGCCAACGCATGTTGTTTTTTTAATGCAAAATGCAGCTTCTTTTTTAGCCTGCGATCATGCCCTCTCCCTCTATCTCTGTAATCTGTTTTCAGAAGGAGGGCATGATACATTTCTTTCACAGATCACATGCAAAAATGCCAGAATCTGGACTTTTTTCTGATTGGATAAGAAACAATACGGACAATTTGCGCCGTTCCGATTGGCCAAAACGCCGCCATCCGTTAGTTGTTGTTGATTTCAGTCTGCATTTTTGCTTGCGTAATATTTTAATACACACGCGAGTTCGTTATGAAATTTCTGCCGGCTCAGTTTTCTCGCCATTTTGAAAAATGTCTCAATAGAAATTTCATCCATTGAAATATTTTCCATTTCATCTTATACTAAAAGTTGCAGTCAAAAATTCACCGATCATTTGAAGGCAATTTGATACTGGCTACAAGTTACGGAAGCGACAAACGGGTTCACTTTTCAAATAATTAATTCATGAATGGAATCTTGACCAGGTTTGACTGAAATTCCTGTCATTCCTCCTTCAGAAACCTACGAATTACTCTGAGCGATCTTCGCCTTCACAACACTTTTTAGTTCGTGAAATATGGTGCTTCAGCCTAATGTTTTTCTCAGAGCTTTCGGCACAGAACGAAGTCAACGAGCTTTTACTAGTAAATTTTTATTATTTGTAGCTGTTAAATAAAGGTACAGCAGCTCCAACTAGCAGTATTTCATCACAAAAAAAAAAAAACATTTAAAAAATTATTCTTAGTAAGCGCCATCTGACCGTACTTAAACAATTCTTTTCCCTAAACTTTGAGTGATCCATTCAACCAACATTCAGACCGGTCCGACCGGGAAAAGAGGACCACCTCAAAAGGTGGACCTGTTTTTTCGAAACTTTTCCGGTTGGACCGAACCGATCCATTGAGTTTTGGACCGAAATTTCCGGAAATTTTGGTTGAATGGATCGCGCCCTTAATTTCCAATCGAAAGAGACATTATTATTATTATCATCATTATTCCCTTCTGGCAAACGCTGATTGGCTAATAACATGACAGGTCAAGCAGACGTTAGATTATGTAAATTAGGGGGCGGTTGATGGCTTGTTAAATAAATGTATCAGGCGTTATTTTTTTCCCTCTCGAGCCAAGGAAGCAACGAAGCAAAAAAAATAACGCCTGATCTCAGGTTACTTCTTTTTAAAAATATTTCTCTAACTAAAAAGGTAGAATTTACACTTAGTAGTAAAATAATTCAAGCTGCTTGTTTGTTTTTGTTTTCTGGCTTTGTTAGCAAATTAAGCTTTGATCTTATAATAATCGATGAGATGTGCCAATTTTGCTTCAAACTCATCAGCATTCAATCAGTTTTTTCGTTTTCATTTTATAAGTCATATCACGAGTAAATTCTTTTTTTTAATACAAATCTGCCCTCTTGAGAAAACAAATATTTTGTTCCAACTAAACGCTCTGTCAAGAAGGGGAGAAGAAACCCACTTGGAAATTTCTTAACATCAGTGAAATTCTTGAATCAATGAAATTACATAGACATGTAATTGAGCTGAGCACTTATTTTAAATATGCTAACCTGTTTAAGATTCCAGTTTGCTGTTTGTCGGGGCTTTCCCTGCTGTCTCTACCCTGGGTGCCAGAGGCTTTTCATACACGGTTTCTGGTTTCGGTCAAGTCTTAAAAAGTGACCCGCACGAAAAGCTTTTTCTCGTGTCTTCGGCCTTTGGCCGACTCAATGATCGAAGCTCCCCGTCACACGCGAGAAAAAACCTCTAGTACCTAGGGTATGCTGTCTCTAACCGTATACTGAGTCATGTTATTTCTTGTTAGGGGAAAAAAGGTCGTCAGACCGTGTTTCTACACTTCGTAACCCTTAAAACTGACATAATCGCCGTGCGCACTTTTCTTGCGCTGTGGAGCTCCATAGGCTGGACATGATTTTCCGAGTGACTCAATATTTTAGCACGACTTGTGCACAGATTAGGCACAGTTTGGCCACAACTTAGGCACAAGTGAGGCACAGCTTAGGCACGTTATTCAAAACCTAAATGCACACTTTATGCACATCTTCCGCACATTTTAGGCACAAAATCTTTCTGCCAAAGCACACTCTAGAATCTGATTTTCAGTCCAACACACAGTTTATGAATTTTCACGTTAAAAAATGCTTTCTAACCTTAGATATTTGATCTTAGAGTAAAAATGGGTTTCCTGAAGTCTTAACAGTTTGTCTTTGAGGAAGGTTGAGCATTCCAAAAATTATTATTTCTTCTCTTAACAACAAAAGAAAGTCAATCAAAAGCAACCTTTTAAATTGACGTTCGCGCTACACAGAGATTGGATGTAGACAGAACATCTTCCTGAAAATGCCCTAAACTTGTTGTTTTGCCATTATGTTCAGTTATTCTTAATACAGTTAGTACTCATAAGTCACTGACCTCTGTGGAGAAATTTTCCCAAAGTACCATTAACAGAAACAGAGAAATCCCACAATATGCGTGGTTACTGACTGTAAATGTTACACAAGCTGTTAAAAAATGGTCCCATTTTGAGCCATATTTTTCATATTTTAATTTTATTTTGGTCTTACAGCCAGAAAAAAATATTCAATGGAAAGCTGTTTATAAACTTTAACTTCTTGCCAAATTGATCACTGACAGCTATGCCATCATCCAAAACAAATACTCAGGAATTGAAGACAAAAGGCTGAAATGTGAACTCATTAAGATGGAAATATGTGGTATCACTATTCATTTCTCTAAAAATAAAGCTAAACAGTTACACAAAAAAGAAAGGGACATTCAAAATAGACTACAAGTGCTTGACAGAGGCATTTCTAACAGTCCTAATACAGACTGTATTAAGAATGAAATAAACAAATATAATAAGTTAAAAGAAGAAATTGATCTCATTTATCAAAAGGGTAAAGGTAGCATCATATGTTCCAAATGGATTGAACGAGGTGAAAAGCCGACGGCTTTTTTTTCAACCTAGAGAAGAGGAATTACAATCGTAAGTCAATTAAAAAGCTGGAGGGAGAAGAGCACCTATGGAAACTGGCAACTAAAAATTTGCAAGTTCCGGTAACTAGATTTCTCCAGCTGGTTGCCAAAATGTAACCTTTTTCATTTCGAGCCCTGCTAATTACCTGACTGGGTCCAAATACATCTCCTTTACAAACAGATGTAAGAAGAGAGTAAGCAATCTGGCCAGCAGCTCCAGTGATACACACACGCAAAGGTTCTGCCTAAAACATAGAAACAGCTGATATATTATTTGTGTTTACAGTTTCTAAAGAAACTAAGACACTATGCAGTCATATTGTGGCTGTTTTGTCTGTGAGTAGGAAATGCTGCAATAATTCTGAAGGCCAGATACAGAATACTGTATGATTCAGGTCATAAACAAGGAGAGTCTATAGCATTCTAGTCATTGCAGGTCATTATATCAATTTATTTTTTCTAGTCAAACGAAACAAAAAAGCGGTAAAGTGTGACCTCTTGCGTCAGATAAAATAAGCATGTGCTGTTAACGACCAAAAATTATTTTGCTCAATTTAATGCTGGTCATCGGCATGCTATATGACATAAGGGTGTCACAGCGTAACTTGTTGCTTCAGGTACGTAAATAAGCATCATCTTGTGTGTTAGGTTATGTTTCATGCTTATGACATAGTAAGCCAATAAAAAATGGTAAGAGCACAACACAGAGGTTCTATTATACTCTGTTGGTTTGGCAGTTTTAGCCAATTTTGATTGGCGGTTGGCGGTCACAGTCGTATTTATGTGGCGATTTACAGTTAAGAAATCATCATGTGGCTGCTGAAAATTACAACTTTATCACACGGTTTTCAGATTTTGTATGTTTGGTGGCGGTTTGTCCATGTTGCAAAGTGTCATTCATTCGGAGACTGCATGAAAGAGAGTGTGAAGAGATTGTCAAGGTGGAGTGCATTCTTCTTTACCCACTTGGAGCTGGTATCTGCTACCAGAAGGCACGATCCAGTTTCAAGAAATGCCCATACTAGATGAAATCCCTTCCTGCTCATGACCTGCCAGAAGCTGACAGAATTCACAAGAGTTTACAGGAGAGCAGTCAGGCAGAGGTCCGTGAGCCGAGAGACACCCATGACAAAGGCAGGAACTTTACCATTCGCTTGTTATGAAACCAGCTGACCAATTCAATAGGGTGATGCTACGACAAGGTTATGGCAAGACTGTGATACAAGTGAAGATGAAGATGACAATATTAAATTTGACACATGCAGATGAAAGTGACGGGAATGATGGTGTTGAGGATGAGGCAAGGTTCCATAGCTGTAATGAACTGCACTTAACTTCTGAAGCTCTTTTTCTTGTTGGACACCAATCAAAAGGTTCAGAAGCTGAGGAATAGGGATTTGGAATGGAAGATTTATACAACAGAGTGTCAATAGGCTATTTGCACTAAGAGGTCATGTGACATCGTTTTATGAAAATGAAAGTTATGTGATTTTTTCTTCAAAAAACGATTAGTGGGTCCTATTTTTAACAAAATAATAGTGATTTGGTTTTTCAAACCTGCACCATTTTCTTAAAATGAGTGAGTTCGTAGCTGGTCACGTGACCAAAATGTGATTTTTAAAATTATGAATTAGGGAAAGTTCATTTAATATGACAAGGGGGGGGGGGGGGGGTGAAGATATTGAGGGAGGGCTCCGAAAATTTTTAGACACCCGAAGGGGGGGCTCTGAAAAAATTGTTGCGCTAGGAGGGGAGGCTCCGAAAATTTGTATACTTCAAAACCAACACATGACATCATCATACAGATCGGATGGTTTTCAACTCAACAATTTAATGACCTGTGCACCTCAGCTATATCACGTGGTTTACAGATATAACAAATGTAGTCTCAGTAATTATTATACTCTTGTTCATCCCAAAAATGCTTTAGAAAATTGTATCACAACTGTATCTCAAGTTTGTCATAGTATAAACCATTGAAGACAATAACGGTAAATATATTTAATACAGTCTAGCGATCTTTTTTCAGGGGAGCAAAGGAATTGAAGGAGGAGGGGGGGGGGGGGGGGCTCTGAAATTTTTTCGACTACCAAGGAGGGGGCTCCTAAAAAATTGAACCGCTAGCGAGGGGGACTGCTAAAATTTCAAGCTTCGAGTTTCAATATCTTCATCCCCCCCCCCCCCCCTTGTCATATTAAATGAACTTTCCCTTACCTCTTTCTGAACACAAATTTTGCACTTAAACTTCATGGAAAATGTTGAAAAGTTGATGTGGGAATGTTTACAGCACATCTGAGCGTAGCTATCAAACGTTTAACAAGATCTAAGCAAAAAGTAAATTTGGCCGCCATGTTGGAGGGCAAGAGTATGCCCTCCAACATGGCGGCCAATACAAATGATACTACTTTGTTGAAAAATCAAAGTGTCATAAAATGTCTCCCTTAAATGCGTTTCCTCTCAAATTTCGAGTGTAAGATAATTTTTAAGTGCTCTGTCAATTTTTGGCATCAGCAAGATTCCAACTCATTGTTTAAAGGAAGCATTGGTCACGTGACCTCTTAGTGCAAGTGGCCTATAGATGACAAAAAAAAAATTGTAACTGGTAATTTGTATTTTGTTTACCCACAAAGCACTTAGGAGATCTTACTTCTTATGAACTCGTTTAAATGTTTCTGTGCATTCCAGATCGAATTGGAATTTGGAAGTGTTGGTTTTTGAGGAGAGGGCCGCGAAAACCGGAGTACCCGGTAATGATGGGAATTGGCTGAGATTTTATCATTGATCATTGGAAATAATTGGATTGACCCAACCAATCGATCATTGATTATAATCAGAAAATCTATTGATAAAAATCTTTTGATAAAAAAATCAGCCGCCATGTTTGTTGTGGACAACATGAAAATGAGACAACAAGGAGAGGACCATGGGAACAAACTTGAGTTTCAGTTCAATCTTCGCAGGCTGTTTATATCTGTTTTGCTTTCATCTACTCTTGTAACAGGAGAATATTTGGAAACCTACTGTCTGATAGCAAATTTTATTTCTTGTAGCTGGTTCAGGGAACAAAAAACACTGCATACCTCTACTCCACAAGGTTTCAAAATATTTTTTCTTCAAATTAGCAGGCATATTGTTAAATTATGATCAACTTCCAACCCTGTTCGCACGCTGATATTTTGCATCTGGATCAGAAGGCTGTGAAGTGTACCACCTGTAAACCGGTTTGTGGTAAGTTTTAGCTCTTTATAGCATGACAGTGACCAGAAAACCACTCGACTAGCTTCAAAATGCGTTTTTGGGCAAAATCTCCAGGAGCGAATGGTTAAGCAAAGTACCAAACTTTTTGAAAAAAATCCACTTTACAGGATAAAACAACCAAATCTGTTTATTTCATGTCAAATCAGGTGAAAAAGTTGGTAAAAGGCCATTTTTAGGTTTTTTGATTAACCCATTCGCCCCTGAACCGCCCGTAACTGCCCGTGCAGATCCACGTCCTTTCTACCCTTTGTGACGTCATCAGTTTTAACGGTCAAGGACAACTTCCTCCGTTAACTTGTGCAGAGTAAAGAGATCTTTCAAACCATACCAGAATGAGCACAATACAGTCAAGGACACCCCAGAAAGAGGCAAAAAACCATGTAACATTGACCTGAAAATCTCCATGAAAATCGTGTTCCATTGCCCACCTACCTTTCCTTTCACCTAATCCTAAGATCCTAAAAGCTTTCCTAAAAACTAGTCCCACCAAAATGAAGCCTACTAAATGCCCAGCAAGAGAAAAAAAAAATGAGGCAAGAAAAGTGAAAAAAGAGGGGAGGAGAGAGAGCGAAAAGTAAAAGTCAAGACTGCTGTGTCACTTTTAAACCCAAAAACTATCTCTAAATTTTGCTTTCTGCGCATGCCCGAACTTCGCAAGCTGATATTTTGCATCTGGATCAGAAGGCTGTGAAGTGTACGACCTGTAAACCGGTTTGTGGTAAGTTTTAGCTCTTTATAGCACGACAGTGACCAGAAAACCACTAGACTAGCTTCAAAACGCGTTTTTGGGCAAAATCTCCAGGAGCGAATGGGTTAACTTCAATTCAACAATATTTTAAAGATGTTTTCAATAGTGAAAGCACGAGACATAAAAAACTTTCCCCGCCTCTGTCAGCGACATGTGCTCGTGCCAAACAGAACACATTTGAACAAATTCGCTCTCAGCGCAAAACTTTGCGTGTCCAGTTTAATAGAGGATTTGTCAAACATCGATGAATATATTTTCTTTGGTTTCCTTGCAGTTACAATTTATAATGTGCCGTTTTAGAAGTCATCGTTAAAATACAAAAATCTCAAAATTTGCATTTCCTTCATAGTAATTTGATAATCTCTCATTTATATATGGGAAATATCGCCAAATTTATTTCCATGGCAGTTCACCAAGAAGTCGTTCTCTTTATTCATAAAGGAATTTGATTCTTATCGTTTAAACTTTTCTTGTCGTAACTTTGCCACTTGAATTTGTTTATCATTTACTTTATTTTGTTTCCGGTTTTGCCTTCATTAGTATTTATTTGTTTTATAATTTTTCACGTGCAAATAAAAAAGCATCGAGCATACAATCACCTCTCCACACTTCAGCAAACTGTCTTATATTTTTTACATCCTCTGTTAGTTTTGTTGGGATTAAAACTGCTTGAATCTAAATAAGGTCTTTTTATGCATTTGCTATTTATTTAGGAATGTAAAGAGGGTGATTAAAACTACGCATTTCTGGAAATAATTTCTTTTTACATAACTTATCCACATGTGATTTGTCTGAATGAAATAACTATACTTCATTGAAATTTAGCTGGAGAATTATGTGTAATGGACGGAGAATTCTCCAATGTCCGATGCTTAACGAAACCCCTGCATCATCTATAATTGGTTGTCGCGTCACTTACAGATTTTCGATCAACGATCACTTATATAATTGATGATCGACATACCACTAATACATGGAGAAAAACCTCTCAGAGCAAGGGAGCAAACCAACAACAAACTCAACCCACATATGGCTTCAACAATGGGAACCCAGGTCACATTGATGGGAGGCATGTGCTCAAAGGTGCTCAAAGGTGCTCAAAGGTGCTCAAGGGTTCGACTGCCACAGTTTGGGAAGTATTGACCATCCAACTGGAACAGCGACGATTGGAATAGACCAGTCGATCACAACAGTAAAATAGTAACCAATCACAGCAGAACATCTTACCTTACAAGGTTAGGCTTAACCATCTGACTTTGTGATTCTCATCACAAGTGACGACGTTGTGAAACAAGACACATTAAAAAATAGAGGTAACCTAAATTTGTTTTGAAAAACTTGAAAACCAAGAAAAAAGTGTTTAGCATTGTGATAAAACTAATGGTCCAAAATTACATCAAAAGTGGAGCTTTTTTGTTAAAAAAATAAAGAGTTTCGGATTGTACACCTTTCTCCTCCTCCCCCCTCCCCCCCGCCCCAACCCCCAACCCCCAACCCCCTCCCACTACCACCCGAAAAGATAATGCCCTTCGTGCATGGCAGCACAGTTCTTTTCGGCACGTTTGCATGTCTTCTTTCATTTAACGAATCATACAAAGAACGATTTTCTAACTCCAAATAACGAAACAAGTCACCGCTTTTTCACATACGAAAGCTTGGGTCTAGATAGTGTAAATTAAGTTGAGCTTTTAACATTCGAAAGAGTTGATCGAGCCATTTTAACGACCGAGTTAACTTTTCTCGGCCAAATTTTAAAATGCAGCGAAACTTGCCAACTATGCTCTCGGGTGAGCAACAAAACAGATGACCTAACAAATCGTGTTAATTATAACTTACCATGGTTTTTGGAAGTACAAAAGACAGCAGCAAGTTCCGACGATGTTGGCTTCGTGGATACTAAAACCCTTCTCGTGCCACGCTGCACGTCCGCACGTCCCTGAAATGAGACACAGGGACTGGGGACGAATGTAAGGAACTATGGGTATATCACATAATTGTCACATATGACATCGATTGTAACATCGATTGAGTCACGGTCATGTCGGCAATATTCACGCTAAAAAAAAAAATCTCATAGCAGGTAAGATAAGAAAGTCTGTATGTGAAAAACAAGTGGTCTGTTTATGTCACTGGGAAAGGCCGGGAAAGGCGCGCCTCTGATTTACTCTCGGTATTATTCAGAAGATTCCTGGCTATTTTGAAGCATGTCCGCTTGTACGCCCCACTCTCCTTGAGCACTATCCGACGTGCGACAATGCCTAGCCCTAAAAGATTAGAGTCAACTTTTTCTGTCCGTCTGAAATTTCAGCTGCACCTTCATGGCGAATTATGCGAAATCCGTGCCAGGAAAAAGCGTACAAACGCAGGGAGGCCTTCCATCAATCATGTTTTCTGAATATTTCTATGAGGCTCTTCGCCTGCATCTCTAACTAGTGCTATTAACTAAAATTACAAATATTGTACTTAAAAAACCTATATAGGTATATAATATGATATATAATATGACAACAACAATACTTACTATGAAAACAACTATCAAAAAAAGACTATCGTCAACTCGTGGGTACGTTGTTTAGAAAATAATCAATTAGTTATCACCTCTGGTTTTCCCACAGTAAATTTTAGGAAATAATAGAAATTCAGATTATAAATATACTATCCTTGTTCTGGAAACACGATACTATTCACTGATTCACCTCCACTTCCTCCGAGCGAACGACGCCAAACTCGCGTAAGTTGCGAGCAAAATGCCTTCCCGGTTTGCTGCCGTAACAAACTAAGAAATTTCACAACTGATCAATCAAGCTATTCCCAAAATACGTGAAGAAGGTGACGAGGTTCGGATTGGAAGTTTGAAGTGAGCAAAGAATATTTCTCTATACAACGTCTTATAATTTTTTTGCTGTATGAATAATTAATTAGCTAAGTAGGATAAGTTGTTCAGGGCTCTCATAGTGAGCTTGAGCTACCTGTGCCCGTTCTAAAAAAAATTTCCTCTAAAATTGATACCCCGTGCTAGAAATGAGCTAATTTTCTATACCCCGTTCTAGAATTCGCCCTAAAACTGACACCCCGTTCTAGAAATGGGCCAATTTTTTACACTCCGTTCCAGAAAGTTTGTAATTTGAAATAGCCCTGTTTTTTAAAAAAGATATTTCTTTATTTGTTCGACTTATACATCAAATAAATGCTTCTTCATAATCAGCAACAATTTTAAGCAGAAGATAAAGCCGTGATCCACAATTTTTTATACCCCGTTCTAGAAAACGCCTCTGAAATAGATACCCCGTTCTAAATCAGGAGCTTCAAAATCACGACCCGTTGGGCGGCACATACCCTAAACGCAGTCGAAGTATCCGATTGCCTTTCGCCAGAGACCTGTTTATACCAGCGCAGCATTTATTGTAGAAATTACATTAATAGCACTGCTAAATGGAATCACCGACAAACAAGAGCCTACGTTAAGGCAAAGATCACCTAAGAATTCAAGCGAAATAGCGTAACGCTTGTTGGTTCTGAAACCTGTGCTTCTAGTAGACACAACATTAATTCATTCCCTGTTTGCATACGAAGACAAATGGTCGAACGGATTCGTCCAAATAACTCAATAAACCTCAACGGATACTCCTCAATGTCGCTTTAACAATTCGAGGACCGTTTTTTTGCAGTGATTGTAAGGCTCTTTGGCTTGTTCGCTTTTCGCTGAACGAAATCCCATCGTCAGGCTGTAATAGCTCTTTCACACTCCTGCCGTGATCGCATCTTCTCCATATCAAGTACAATATCGGGAACAAATGTGCACAATTCGTCCAAATATACAACAATGATCCACGCTCAATTATTTCAATGTCCTTTTAACAATTCTAAGTCCATTTCTTGCGGATGATATTATCAGTGTTCTTTAGAATATTTCCATTTATACATCTCTATAATTGATGTATCGGAAAAAAAAAATCGCCTTACTAGTACCCTCTAGAATATTCCAAACATATACGTAAAAGGCACTTGGAAAAAAAGTAATACTAAGTAAGGGAGGTTGGAGCAACGTGTTTAATCTGACTTTGATGAATAAATTAATGAGAATCGAGTGAGTGAGTGAGTGAGTGAGTGAGTGAGTGAGTGAGTGAGTGAGTGAGTGAGTGAGTGAGTGATCGAGTGCCATTCGAGTGCCTCCAAAAGCCCATGGCATGACTACGTCATGAGCTAACAATGTAAACGCATTTCATGGCAATGAAAGAATATATGCGATACAAAGCCGACACACTCCTCCGCGAGGTAGGAAGCAAAACATAAGCTTATGTTTTCTTATCTCGATTTCCGCTGTCATTTTAAAGTTAATGCTCAAAATCACCTCCATTTCCCCCCGTGATCTTCGGGAGTCCTCAAGAAGAAGAAGAAGAAGAAGTGCCTTTATTTACCTTACATTCATTCATACCCATAACCTACTACATTGCGGAGAGAAGTTGAATGAAAAAAATTCGTTACCACAAGGTAGGAGATCAAGCCAGCGTCGAAGTTGAAGGAGTCGACGAGCAAATGCTCATCTTCTCGTCAAGATTAACGCCTGGACGAGTAAAATGCACTTGAATCGTACTAATCTGAAAGATTCCTACGTGTCTTAAATTTGGTAAGACCTCTATCCTCTAGCAGTGCTGTAGCGCACGATGCACGCTGTCAGCGAGGAATTTGATGCCACCGAACTTCGGCGAGCGCGTGCTTCTTTGGAAACGATAGATCTTCGCGCTCTCGAGTTCGGACCCGATGAATTACGAAGTGCGTCTACTACGAGTGAGCGAGTGACTCATTTGCATATCCCTGTCCCTGCAATAACTCGTGGTACGCTCGCGCGTACCCACGAGTTAAAACAACATTGCCATTTTAGAATAAAACAAGACGCTATAGGAGAGTACACTTCGGCGTGGAACGAACCCCAAATATTGTTGCGTGGAGTTATTGGGCCCTATATCTACGCCCAATGATTATCTGAATACAGCATTCGATGAGGTAGTAAGCCAGCGCGGTTTATTTTATCGCCCGACGGATTTTGAGCGTCTGTGAACAGGTTAGCATTTTTAGAGTCTCGCTCTGCTAAAGCAAGCTCGACGAAAAACGACAACCACAACAATGATGATGAAAAAATCCTGTTCAAGCTAAGGGCCTGTTGCTAGGGGGGTTACCCCCTTGTAAACGCTCTGCTAAAATATAGGGATAACTCGCTTTACCCGCCTATGACCCGGGACAACTTTGCTCCGTCATGAGTGACCAGTAAACTTGAAACTGATTTGAATGGAGTTATCCAATTTTTTGAGCTAAATTTGAATCATTGAACAACATTAATATTTACTGTACACAGTGATAATGTTTTTGAAAATGATAATATTTTCGTGAATTTAACGTGTTTTGCACGGAGATTGTTAAGGGTTGGAGGAAGATGTCTATCAAGAAATATATAGTTTAGGGGAGCGTATCTCGAAGTATCGTGGAGAACCACTGTTATAAAAGGTAGTATACAGTCTAAACAAATAACAACATCCGACTATGATAAACAATAATTTTGTTTCTTTTCAACAATGTTTTTGTTGCGGAATCTTCCACTGCGTTTGGAATATCTCCGCGTCCGCTGTGGTACTGGTTCAACAAACAATCAGGACTGTATCTTTCACTTTTTTCGCTTTATTTCGTTCGTTTATTCGTACATCACAATCGTTCTAAACGTTCTACTCAAAATTACAATGCTCACTAGTTTTATGGTTACCACAAGTAAACGCCTTAACTACGTATGTCCGGCCGCAAACCGAACTTGGCAAAGGCTCACTATTATTTCTTGCGATCTCAAACATGAGCGTGATACCTATTTCCTTAACATATCCCACATTATCTACCTTAATTATTATTTACCGCGCATAAACCGATTACAATCAAAACCACTAAGGTTGATAAAAACAAACCGAATCAATTCTATTATTCCGTCATAGGATGTGGTTATACGCCTAAGATAATTTTCTACTTGCAAAGCAAAATCAACTGTTCAACAATTACGAAAAATAATACTAATAACTTGTTATAACAGTTTTGTACCAGTAGTTCATGCAGACTTGTTTATTCCTCATTTTCTACATCTAATGTTTGTTGTACTGCTTGTTGAGTCATTGTGGGAAAAGTTCGTTTTTCAGCTGCTACACTACACACCGTTCTTCATCTACTGTCCTGCAGGCCACTGGTCGGCTGCATTCAGTGTTGTTCCGGTTTCGTTTAGAAGGATGGAAATTTTTGTAATATAGTAAAACTGATACTAAACCAAGCAGAAACGCACTCCACTCTGTTACCAACATAACGTTCTTGAAGCCTTGACCGAAATCGCTATAAAAGTACCAGATAAGAACCATTATGGAATTTTCGATAAAGGTTACAAAATAGTAAGGAGTAGCCCATTTCCAAGTATTCTTACCGGCCAAAGGAAAAAAGCAGAATGTATTAATGCAGGTGAAAGCGCACCTTAGGAGCTTATCTCGAGCTGAACCTTCAGCGAAATACTTATCCGGCTGTGTAATTATAAGGAAAAACGAAAACAGAAAATGAATTGCGACAATTACAAAAACCATGTGTTTAAAACTAGAAGCAAAAAGTACTAAAGCCAGTATCCTAGCAACGAGCATGAACAGGCGCCATAAGAAATTAAGTAAAGATGCCCAACTAAACAGCTCCAATAATTTGCTTTCTTCGTTTCCAAGACGGAGATATCTTATGAAAGTCAGTAGGCTGAAAGAAAAAAGAGCCAAAGACTTGGCCATGTTTAATGACACCATGATATCCTCTGAAGTCCAATCAAAACCGCGTTTTGCGAGAAGGATATATAGTTGTAGAGCAATCTAGATTTAAAAAAAGAAACAGAAAAGGTATATTATTGCAAAATATCTACAGAACCTCTAATAAGATCTAATAAAACATAAAGCTCTTGCAACTGTATCACCTTTTTCTTTACCTGAGGGGCCTGTTCAGTAAAAGCCTCTACGACACCCAGTATACTCAACTGCCGCTGCTGGGAGATGTACAAGCGATAGAGCTGAATCTGATTATCAGGATGATGAACTTGGATTCTTCGTATACGTCGAACAGTTCTGAAGATCTGAGAGCATCTGATAAAAAACCAAAGAAAATCAAATAAAAAGAAATGATACCTACAAGTCTTGCTTACTAAACCGTCACATGGAAATTCCAGTTATAGATAGTATGAATTTAAGTAGTAGTCTGCAACTAAACTTTCTGTTTATTGACTCCCTGTGGTTTACAAGGGTGAAGCCAACTACGTTAAAATCTCTTTAGACGCACCACACACCCAGATTTAAAGTTTAAAGTCTTAATTTCAGTCTTTCTCTTACGCCGCTACGACAAGTGATTTCGGTGACGTACGCGCTGGCGTTCTGAAGTGACGAGGAAAAATACTTAAGGCGATAAACTAAGCAAAAAATTTAATAAATATGCGCGTTGTTACATACAGTGGATACAGTGGAATCCGGTTATTACGGACACCGACGGGGCATCCCAAAGAGTTCGGATTTACCGGGTGTCCGTATTAAGTAGATAAAATTTAGAGAAACAAATAATATATGAGCTTTTTCTTCGTCGGGACAAACGAAACTGTCCGTCATATACAGGTGTCCGTAGAGAAGGGTTCCTCTGGTATTTCACTTGTCGATCAAGAGAGCGCTTACCTCAAAATACGTCCGCAAAATACAAAATGCAACCAATAGAACCAATTCTTTACTTCCAATGAGTTCTGCTTTAGCCAGTATGTTTTGTTAAGATCTCTTTGGTCGGATATGTAAAAGCTTGCTGAGAGGGCTTCAATCATAACAAGGGAGAAAATCACGACGCCCACTGTGTATGCGCCCCAGTTATAATGCCCTTGCATAAAATGAGTTACAGCTACTTTAAAGTCCATCCCGACATCAAACAGAATTAGAAAAAGAGCGCATAAAGGGGCGAGAAGCTGTTGTCGACCACATTTTCCACGTTTTCTCCAGAATAGTGTCTCTTCATCTTCTGCACCTGTTAAGGGTGGCCTGTTATCACAAATATTTTTCCAAATTTCACGAAAACAGCCGCTGAATTTTCTACAAAACGGCTCATTTACTTCTTTGGTATCTTGGGTAGGAGCGTCTGTGCCTGCTTTGTGACTGCAGACCACGGAGCTATGGGAAATAAAAATATGGGTCAAGAGGTTTTAGAATTAAACCATGGGATTGGCACAAAGCAAGCAGTTAGAGTATTTTCATAATTGGTGAGTACTCCATAATGTACCACAATTTCCCATCGTCCTGCCCACTCTCTAATACAGATCATGCAAACGATGTCAATCAGTTCATTTTAAAATTCAGCACTGGCTTCACTTCGATGTTTTTATGTCGACCAAATTTGGAAGAACTTTGTGATATGTTAACTGATGACGTCAATCGTGCAGCAAAATTGCCAGACTATTGAACGGTTAACCAAGGAGACCTCGGGACGACGTCGAGAAGTTTTGGTAGTGAATACAAAATGGGGGAACATTTCACTCGTTTCACGAGAAAGAATTAGGCAAACCATTGGCTTAAAACATAGCAAGAACAGCAAGAAGACAACTCGACGGACGACATCTGGTATTTGGAGAATATCTGCAGAACTAAACAACCTTAAACTCAGTGGCGGATCCAGGGGAAGGGCCCGGGAGGTGGGGGTGCACCCTTCTTATTTTTGGACCAAACTGACGCCCGATCCGAAGGGCCAAAAAGTTTTTTTGAGTGGATGACCGCCCCCACCCCCTCCTTATCTGAAGGTCTGGATTCGCCACTGAAACTTGCCGATAACCACTCACAATCGAAGATGAACTTGACATCGATGGAGGTAAGTGTGTTTTGGCTTGTGTGTTTTAGCGATAGAAATGGTAATGCTTTCGCCCAGGAGCCCATCCTCCTGTTTTAGTTTAGCCGTATTCTCATGGGATCAGTGTATGTTGATGATGTTTTATGTGTAAAATATTTTACTTTGGGTCCTTTTTTTCCCGGGGGTAGACTCCGCAAATGAAAGGGGTGGGGATGCTCGTCGGAAATTTTGAATTAAACCCGTAAAGGAGACCGATCTGGGCGTGGCCCAAGCTTTTTTTGACCCCTAAAAGAGACCATGTTAAAACACAGACAATATAGATATTTTTATACTTTTTCACGTGCGACCCTAAACGAGACCTTCACGGCTAAAAATGATGGCGTTTTGCCCAGAACACCCTAAGTGAGAGCAAAATCCGAAATTTACACCCCTAAGCGAGACGACAAGCATCCCAACCCTTTTCATATGCGGAGTCCCCCCTCCGGGCTTTTTTTCTTCGCTACACTTCAAGTCAAGCTGTTTTTGTCATAACTGTATCAATTTTTAAACGTAAATGCCACAGAGGATGTGTATTTTTATTCCTTTTTTCCACGAACCCTCAGGATGTAGAGTAAACTACCAAAAGACATTGTTGAAAGTATATTCTTTACGGACGTTTAAGACTAAGATTTCCAAGTATTGTACAGAATAATCTATGAATTTCAGCCATTTTTATTTTTATTTATTTTTCTTATTCTTTCATTTCACGCTCGAGTAGACATAACTTTTATTATTATTATTGTCATTTAACGTTGGTGTGATGTCTAACGACCTTACAAACGAAAATTAATGTAGATGTGGATGTTAAATGAGCAAAACGTCGATGGTGCGGCTGGGTAAATATTCATTTTATGCAAATGAGTCTTGTGATAAGCATGCAGTTTATTTTTGGCGATGATTGAAGTGACACGCCAAGTTGATCACGTTTTGCCGAAAACTATTTAAAAAGTAAATACCCTGAAGATTACTCGACCGTCGATAAAAAAGGCATGAAAGACTTACAGCAAGAAAATCCTGTTTAGAGGAATCGATTTTTTATGGCAGATTCACTTTGGTGCCCCCGGAGGCATTTCGCCGTACTTACAGTTGAAATATACCGTCAGTATGCAATAATGTATGCGATTTGCTTAAACAGGGGCGACATGCAATCGTTGGGTAATGATGACGTTTCTCTTGTTCACGCCCGCAAGTAAGAGATGGTTAGAATGACGTAAAACAGAAAATCCTGAGGGGACCGCTCAGGTAGATTTTGTGACATTTATTGTACAGCCATACTTTCGATACTCTTTTGCGTGTCATCAGTGACAATCTGTGGAGCAGGAAAATATGAACCAAAAGACACGCGTTCAGCGCAGATGAAGTTATCAGGTGGGTATAACTGTGTATATATAAACACTTGGCGAGTTTGCCAGACACGAGTTCACAAATCTTTCATCAGTGGAAACAATTTACCAGACACTCTTTCTCTCTTTTGGGGGGAATAAATCTCTCCTCCGCAGAGGCTTAATTTTGTATTGTAGGGAGGGCTGGGGAGAAAGAAAAAGAAAGCGCGGGGGGGGGGGGGGAGGGAGGGGACGATGGGAAGGAGGATGAGGAGCCCATAATCCTGATAATAAAAGCTGACCACAGTTTCGTTCGTTTAAGGTGACTCGACCCAGTTATTTTGAGAGGGTACCATCCTACTTTGAAGCTCTCTGGTATCCCAACCTTTAATTTGATCGTAAGTCCAACATATAGCATGGATAACATATTGATCAATCTACAATATAGCATAAAATTTTTGGCGATCGGACTAAATGTCACGTGGTTATAGTACCACGCCTCTTTGGGGTCTGAGTCGAAATTCTACTCTTGCCGGCATTTTTTTCGTGAAAATCTCTCTGCTACATATAGTTTGCATTAGTGCCTTACGTTGAACAGAGTTTCACCAAAATCGCAAAGACCCATGCGAGAAATTCAGCGGTTTCCAATTTTAGGTCATTATTTATGTGAAAATGATAAGCAAACTCTACACGATTATATCTAGTAAACTATGAGATTTATCCCTTTATTTTTGGGATCTTTATAACAGATGGGTCCTTGCAAGTCTAAAAGATTTAGGGCCTTGTAAATGCGCGCGATTTGGAGCAATGCAAACATATAGAAATTATAGTTTTAGCAATTTGTTGACGTTTGTTAGCGTTAAAGAGTCCTTCTGACGAAAAAAGCATTTTCTTAAAAACTCGTAGTTTTTTTTCCTTCAAATTTTTTCAGGGCCACAATTGATTAACTAATTACCCGGATTCTGAATTTCATGGTCACTGAAAAACTGTGACATTATCTTCTATGAGCCCAAACTTGAGTAAACATTGAAGATTTTTAGCGTTTTGGCTGAGTTTGTGCTTTGGGAGGTTTCTATTGTTTCTAGTCTGTCATGATACAGCATTCTTCTTCAGCACGCGTGCAATGACCGCTTTTGGCTGACTTCCGAATTCTCACCGAGATATGATAATTTTGATACGGTGAGACAGGCGATCGCGTGATTCAAATAGGTTTAACTCACGATTTTTAATCAATTCTCATGCTTCTTGTGCCTTTGCAAAAAAATCAAGAAATGCTACACAATCTCTTCTCCGTGAACTTCCTCTCTCGCCCGAATACCATTCCACACCCCGGCAATTTTCTTTTTAGAGTTTTTAATTCTCGGCATGATGTTGCATGATGTTGCGGCCGATGCGTTTCGGGTCTCGTGGTCCGAGAAAGTTTTTGAGGCCTAGACAAACTCGGAGAAGTGAGACATTTTGTCTCACTTGGGGCGGAGCTTTCGGAAGCCATCCGCGGAGACCCAGGGGCGGTCAGTCGGGCCGGGAGAAAAGGCGCGACAAAAGTTTTCAAGCACTTCAGCTGAAGTAAAAAAGATAGGTTATGTGTGAAGCTTTCTTTTACTTGAAGAATTTAAAATTTACTTGTCTTGAAATATTTGTTAGCTTATTTAGGCTCTAGTGTAAAGACTACCAGTATTTTGAAATGTAGCGTTTATGTCAAACTGAAAGACTCCTGGCTGCGTGCATTTCTTTGGTGCATGAGCCAGACAAGCCGTGATCGAGTCAAAAGCCGTCGTGTACGAACTCACGAAAAGAACTCAGGAGATGCTGTTCGCCGATTGAGCACAATAATACAAAGCATTTTATGTGCCCAATCAGGAGCAAGCATTCGCTTGACCGTTTGGAAATGGTCCGGTGAGAGTCGGTACCAAGGGGCTCTTCCGCCCAAGCTTGAAAACTTTCGTCGCGCCTTTTAACCCGGCCCGACTGACTTGCTCCTTGGTCTCCGAGGATGTTTGGAAGCGGGCGAGCTGTCAATAACTTTTCTGCGCTGATTACTGGTCTGAAAACGGGTGTGGAAAATGACAGTTTTTGGTCTTAAATAGGGTCAGGATTTGGAGAACCGGGCAGCATACCCCCTCCAAGAATTCCCAGGAGTACCCCAAACGCCCCCCCCCCCCCCCCCCCCCCCCCCCGCACCCGCTGGTGTGTTTCAAACTTCGTACTACTACCGTGCCGAACTCAATTCATATATAATACGCATTAGAATAAGTATATGCCTTGTTTTCGACAACAGCTATATAATTCAACTAAATTAAATTCGACGTCAGAAACCAAGTCACTGCCCAAGTTACAGTCGTGCTACAGTCGAGCCAGCTCATACATACATACATACATACATACCTACCTACCTACCTACCTACCTACCTACCTACCTACATACATACATACGTACATGTTTTATTTATTTGGAGTCCTATACAATAAATAGTATATCAACTATTTCCAAATAACTAACATTACAAACAACAAAAAATTCCTAACCATATATGGCTAATAAGTTATTAATTAATTAAGTCCTAGAGTATTTACTTTTTGCCGTCTTTCCCTTTCCTTTTTTCAAAGCATTCGAATATATGTTTTGCTAATAGTTTTTGTATTTTAGCATTTTCCGCTAGCTAGGGGGTATATTTTGTTAAGGTGACATTCTGCTTATTTTTATTCTATATTCTTTTTCCAAATGATCTAGTAACGAACATCGTTTTTCCTGGTAAGCAGGGCATACATCTAGAAAATGGTATTCGTCCTCCATTTCTATTTTACAAATTGGGCAAATTTTTTCTGCGGGTTTCTTAAACGGTCTCGAATAACGTCCTGTCTCTATGGCTAAGTCGCAGTTTTGTTAGAGCTATTCTGTGTTGCGTATTGGTGACCTGATATAGGTAATCTTCACATTTGTAATTGTCTATCGTTTTGAATAACCGGTAGGTTCTCATTTTGTTGCTTTGGTTAGCATCTTTTCTAGTGTCGTTATTTATTTCACTTAGCCATCTTTGTAGTTCGATATCCTTAAGTCGTTGCCTGGTCATGACCGTCTATGTCCTCATAGTGCGCTTTAATTTCATCCAGAGTTCTCCTATTCCTATCTGTTCCAATAAGCTCTTGATTTTTTTACTCCAGAGAGCTTTATTTTCATTCCATTTAATGTCATTGTATGCTATTTGGGATCATTTGTTTTCATTTTTGGTTGAGGTAAAGTTCATACATTGGGCTTCAATTCTCAGCTCATCTGCACGGATTTGAAAAAGGCCTAACTGGCAAGCGTACCCTACAAATTCCGACCGAAATATCGTCTTTACTTTATTACTCGCCTCGTGTTAACGATCGTTTAGACAGAGAAAGGCTGTCTGTGATATCTTCGGTTCAAAGGCAATGCAAAGGTATCAATTTAACTAGACAACACACATTTTTCACATTTTCGAGACTTACCTTGCGTTACCAGTTTCACGATGATTCTTGGCTAATTCCATAAGAAATCTTGAAACGAATTGCTGTGAATAATAGATTGTCAATTTGGTTGATAATTACGGAACCAGAGCGAAAACTAAACTTCCTTTCGGTCTCAACGGGGGATTAAAAAAGCTAGTAACACTTCCGCTCTGTCGGTTTCATAAATGTCACCAGGCCGTTTTATATGTCACACAACACTGCCAAGAACGAATATCACGAATATTAGGGACCTTAAGCAAAGACGTTTTTGAGCGACGCACGTCAACCGGAAGTGAGGCCTTCTCCCTTTTTATATGCCTCGACGCTAACAAACTTGTATTGCTGAAAGACGATTTACCCGAGAGTTTCAACGAAACCACTCCCCAATGATGCAAAAAGTCCACTTTTCCGGTTGACGTCCGTCGCTCAAAAACGCTGTCGCTTAAGCTCCCTATTATAACCATACTACTTGATTAAACGCCGCGTTTCCGGGGTTAAAGTTCCATTGTCTTCCTTTTTTCGCTGTAATGGAATCGTAAATGTCTGAATGTCAACACTCGCCAGGTTAATGACCAGTCTCTTTTGAATGATTTGTCTGCTTCTCCGTTATGCTAAAATATGCCTCAACAGCTTGATGATTAGGCTCACCGCTATACTATCACACTGTCTGATTTACTTGAGCACCATGCTCCGCTAAAATCGCGGAAAATTGCAAAAAGACCTGCCGTGCCATAGGTTAACGATGATGTCAGACTGGCAAGACTGTGATATCTTCGGTTCAAAGGCAATGCAATGGTATCAATTTAACTAGACAACACACATTTTTCACCTTTTCGAGACTTACCTTACTTTACCAGTTTCACGATGATTCTTGGCTAATTCCATTAAAAATCTTGAAACGAATTGCTGTGAAGAATAGATGGTCAATTTGGTTGATAATTACGGAATCAGAGCGAAAACCAAACTTCCTTTCGGTCTCGACGGGGGATTAAAAAAGCTAGTAACACTTCCGCTCTGTCGGTTTCACAAATGTCACGAGGCGGTTTTTTATGTCACACAACACAACAACAACGACAACAACAAGTATTTGGTAGATTATCTCTAAATTTACAAATAACAATAAACATTTTCAAATTTTGGATTCACCTTGAAAATCAACCCCCTGACAGCATCGCTAAACTCTGCTTAAACATATCGGATAAAATGGCCGAAGAAAATAAATCAGGTCTAATAAATAAAATAAATCTTTTGAGTTCACAACTTAATATTCATAAACAGTCAGTTAACTTTAAACTGACCCTTCTACTTTCTTATCCAAAGCTGAGAATAATTTGTCAAAACATCTGAAAAGCCACCAGCTAAATTTGATAAGAACAAAGAAAAAACTAAAATAATACTCCATCTTTTAAAATGAAACAAATCACTCTGAATTCATCAATCATATCCGGAATCCTGAACATAGGCGTGTAGCTTCCAAATTTAGGATAGGAAATCATAATTTAAAAATAGAAAGTGGAAGATTTACAATCCCCAAAACGCCTGAGGACCTTAGAATCTGTGATCATTGCAACCAAAATTCGGTTGAAAATGAACTGCACGTATTATTTCACTGTGATCAATAAAATGATTTGAGAAAGACTCTTTTTATTAAAATCAACGACCGAAATACATTATTTACACATTACAATATCCATGATAAAGTCTGTTTTCTTTTTAACAATACTGATTCACATATCAGCAGGCTAGCTGCTAATTTCATCTTTCAAGCATTTGAAAGACAAAAGAAACATAGTTAATTCTACCATTCCATCATACCTGTATTTCCTTAAACTTAGCTGTTTATTATTGTTATTTTAATCGGTAACACCTGTACAAAATGGTAATACTGAATGTTCATTTCTCGATGCAACATTCGGTGAACGTTTGTTTAAACCTAAACACATCTTACAAAAATGTATATGCGTTTTCTCAATCAAGTCTTTATCCCAGCGGCTATAATCATTTTTATCATAGATTCCCCAAACTTCAGAGCAATACGTTAAAATTGGGAAGAATAGTGTATTGAACAGTTTGTTGATGATGTGAAGATAACACTGCCAAGACTACTTGATTAAACGCCGCATTTCCGCGGTTAAAGTTCCATTGTCTTCCTTTTTTTGCTGTAGGGGAATCGTAAATGTCTGAATGTCAACACTCGCCAGGTTAATGACCAGTCTCTTTTGGATGATTTGTCTGCTTCTCCGTTATGCTAAAATATGCCTCAACAGCTTGATGATATGGCTCACTGCTATACTATCACACTGTCTGATTTACTTGAGCACCATACTTCGCTAAAATCGCGGAAAATTACAAAAAGACCTGCCGTGCCATGGTTTAACGATGAGCTGAGAAGGAAAGCTGAAAGGAAATGGCGACAAACTAACAAAGACTCTGACCTACGTTACTTTAAAGCTCTAAGGGGTAATTACATGAGACCTGGACCGTTTTGCAGTCGTTTACATGAGACCCGTATGAAACACTTCGTTCATTACATGAGACGGGTACAAACCCACCAATAGGAGATTCTTGTAGCTAAACTAGGGGTACCTTCCGGCAAGTGCCAACGAGGCGAATTCGATAACCTTTTGTGGGATGTGCCTAACGGTCCTTCGTGAATCGGTGAACAATTTTAGGGGTTTTAAATTGATTTGTCTATTATTAATAAAGCCAAAATAAGAATTAATACAGGAGATTGTAAAGGGACTGTAAAAGGGTGGGGTGGTACGCCCTTATATTGCCTATACGGGAATGTGCCGCTGGACAGGGTATGGTTTTTGACCTCTCCGTCCCCTATTTTGTTTTTGCTCTACAGTAATTGCCAATCAATTCATAAATAGCTTTAAACACGACGGCCCTTTTTTTCGTTTATCCTAAACGGAGTATATAATTGGCGTTGTTGACCTAAAAGGGTATGTATTTAAGGATATTTTTGTTCTAAACAGGGTCAGGGTTTCAAACCTCGGCGGTTCACCTATACCTAAATATTGGTTGAGTAACCCCCTGAGGGGTTTGAAACAACAACTTTGGTACATTCTAGGTTAACCTGGTCACAGAAGCTTAAAGCGTCTTTGGTAGCAACTCTTCACTGCAAATTTCATTTTATTTAAACGATAAACGTTAGGTAAACAATCCTCGAAAATTGAACTTGAACAAGTTAATAACAAGCTGTGTCTACTGTCTACACCTCAGCAGTGCTTTGTTTGAAATTATTGAAATCAATGTATTAAGTGCCTAAATGGTTGTTTTCTTTCATGGTATGAAACAACAAATACAACAATTGAATTTGTACAAACGAATTTTTTTAAATTCGTAGCACGTCTCAGTAATAAATATCAAAGTTTTATAACGTTCTTATAGATAGCAAAAAATGTAGGTAACAAAACTATGAACGCTTTGATTGTATTGGTCTGTTCACGAACTTAAATAACAGTTTCTTTTCCACTTTGTTTCACTAGAGTTCACATGTCATTTTTTTGAAATTCTTTTAACTTTGTCCACAAAATGGTTGATTTCTTTAGTAACACAGTACTTCCTGTGGAAATTACAAGTTTAGTACTTCTTTGACAATGTTCCGTTGGGAGTTGTATTTCAATTTGACATCCTTTAGGCTCATAAGGGCATCTTCTATTTCATCTATGGTGCTGCTCATACTTGCTGTTGTATTCTTCAGGAGGTTTTCGATTTCATTTGTAAATGCAGTGAGCCACAATTCCGATTCATTGTGTTGAATACACAGCTTGACAGAGCCTTCCCGCCTGCAGTTGATGATCCTTTGTCGCACTTTGCAGTTTTGGCATCTCACTGACTCGCCCGACTCATCCCCAATTCGTTTTTTGCAAATTTGGCATGTACTAAAAATGCTTAAACTGGCAACATATTTTAGTTGACTTGCAATGATCTCTCTTTCTGGATTTGTCAATATTTCTGGGCCCACTAATTTTTGAGAGTTGTGGTTTCCTCACTGTAATTTGTATTCCTGTTAGTGCTAAGGAATTTTGATCCTTGATAATACTGTAGTGTGAGGTTTTGAAAGTAATAGGCCTTGTTGCTTTTCAGTTGTGTAAATAACGGTTCCCATATGTGGAGTTCCATTGGCCCGTTTAGCTCCGTTTCGTCTTCCAATATGCAGTCTTCTTTGACAGATAAAGCTTGACTGGATTTGGTTTCTATCTTGTTTGGCTCCTGGGCTCCCACTGACAGAGTTGCATGGACGTTGACTTTCTGATTGGGCGCCATTTCTTTCAGTTCTCGTAAAGAGACATCAGACGCTTCCTGTGATGTTGATTGGGAACGTTCTGACTTGACAAAATTTGGTACATAGGAGAATGGTACATCAGCATTTGCACACTGCGAAACATAAGATTGCTGGTTGAAAAGCCAGTTGTTGTCTTCATGATCTAGTATAAGAAGGTTCTTTAACAAGACGGGAGACTTGGTTTCTTGGAAGTGCTTGATCTTGGGATGTTTTGTTTTGTCAAATCCAACTACTCTTTTTGCACTTTAGTCGGTGAAACTTGCAGGTGAAAGTCAAACCAATCATGTCTGGATCTTGCAGCGGTTTTGACGGGGGATATTTTTTGGATTTATTGTACCCATACATGTTTACTAAACGAAAGAAAAGCAAACAAAATCAGGATGCATGATCATCAATGCGCTTACAGTGACAGCAACAATAACCCTATTATCATCATTATAGTTAACACAATAACACATGCTATGCTATCTTAGCATAGTTTGCTTGAACATTTGTCAAGTGTCTTGAGCTAAAAAAGGTTTTCCATCTTTGCCCCCACTTTCCCATCATATCAAACATATAAGCTCTTTCATAGGGAACATCAACTTGAATAAAATTTTACAACTTACCCTTAGACTGCTTTCTTGCTGACATCATGAACTGTAATGTTTTAAAGTAACAATAACGTGTTAGCAACTCAGTTTACAAATAAGCCCATCTTTCAGTTACACATAAAATAAGCACCACAGTGAGAATCACCTCAGAAAGTTATAATATTTTTATACAAGTGGAAACCTGATTTGCAGATTCATGTAAATTGATGTCTACAGACTCAGACTTTTGAAATATGGCAAAAAACCAGCCATCCGGATAACTATACAATACTTCTTGAAAACATAAGAAACGCCTTACAGAAACACACAATTCATCAATATAGATCCAACCGCTCTCACTTTTTAAGGCAACAGTAAAATGTCTATTTAAACACCTAACAATTCCTTTGAGGCAGTATCAAACTCCTAAGGTTTCCATATCATGTGGAAAAAACATTTGAGTTATACAATCAGGTGACAATTCTATCATTAAAAAGGTTGGCAGGCACACAAAGTGTCGAAGTGAAGCAACACTTCCAGAATGATTTTGGCAGTAAACACAAAAAAGTCTATTGATGTTTGGCAGCATAGCTTCTGATACAGAACTTTCAAAACCATTCTGATTTATATGGCGATAGGTAATATACAAGACAAAAACATCTGTGGATTTGGTGATTTCCTGGTTACACTCTGAACAAATGGAATGATTGGTATGTTGAATAAGAAATAATGATTTTAAACCAAACGTTAATTCTCCAAATGTATTGATTTGGAATATGTCACTGAATACAGCATTATCTGACATACCTGTAAAAGAGGCACAGTGCTGTCTCATCCAGGCCCAAATGGGTTCTCGGACTGAATGTAACTGGTTGGAAAGGATTTCACCACTATTTACTTGCACACATGCTGTGTATAACATTTCAAAAAAATTCATTACGTTCCACAGACTCAATAGCATCTTTAAAAATGTAACAGCTTAACTCCATAAAACAATCAACTGCACATGAGAATTTTCCTGGAAAATCAAGGCAGTAATTTCTGAAATGCATTTGCTCAACGGGGAGGAATGAACGAGGCAATGACTGCGATATTTCTTTACCAAAACGTTCTTGTAAATGTGGTTTGGTTTGGGAAGATTTACGGGAGTTTGAATCCTTTGACAATGCTGGATTTCCATTGATCTGACCAAATGTGCTTCCTTGTTTGTTATTATGTAGGGATTAAAACTACCATTTGAAGCATACGGAATTCTTCTAGACAAATATTTCCGTTTGTAATAGGTGACCGTATATAAGCACGGGCCACAACATCTAATTTTGTGTAATTGTAAATCGTCACTTAAACAAGAACGCGGAGGTTTAATTATGGAGCAACTGCTTCCACAAATACAATCAGCATGAAGCAGTAAACATGAAACATGACAAAGTTGGTATGCGACTGAACGCTCGCAGTGATCAAGCAAAGGAAACCACGTGTTTGTCTTGATTTAATACGCAACGCTGGCGTTTAAGGATTTTTTTCTGCTAAAAGAGGTAAAAATAAATCACTTCGCTTCTTTTCTCGTAAGTCTTCAGAACGTCTCAGTCGACGAAAGAACACCCCGTTCGAAATTGACAGGCAAACACACAGGTGCGAACCCGCTGGTTCTAACAAAAATTTGAGCGTATAATCCTATTCCTTGATCAGCTACCGCTTAAAATTCAATTTACAAAGAAAAAGAGAGCACTGCAAACCCTGGTTCTGAATAGAGAATGTATAAAGCAAACACGCTGGTTCGAATGTAAGCCTGCGAAGAACAAGCTGGCTCTGACAAAAATTTGAGCGTAAAACCCTATTCCTTGATCAGCTGCTGCTTCAAACGCAATTTATAAAGCAAACCAAACCACTAATAGCCTTTTCAAACTAGAAATCGTATTAAAACTTGCTCAACTGTTAGGTCATCCACCTTCTCTGATGGACAACGAACAGCTGCACACTGGACCACGCAATCTCAAACCACGAGTTATAAATACAAGACCATGACGTCACTGCCCAAATATGGGGTCTTACTTACACCCAAATATAGTCAAAAATGCAAATTTTAGAGGGTTATGCAGAATTTGAGGGGTTTTGCCTACATTGCGCGGCGTTATAATCTGCCGCCGAGTCAACCTCGCTTCTTAGCTCGGTTGCTTCGTTGGCAATAACTTTCTAAAGTCGATTATTTAACATATTATTCACTAACTGTCCTAACTGGTACACAATTTACACCAATTAAGTCAGTGAGTAGAGAACCGTGGATTTTGCTGCTCCCAGAAACTTCATCTATTACGCTCATCTGGTGGCATGTTAAATGCACAGCTTCTCAAAATAATTGGTGCAATCCCTCACATAAACCAAAGCATATATTCAATTGAACCTACTTCCAAGTCTTGTTTACAGTTATTCATCGAAGTGTTCTTATTTTGCTACGAAAAAGCAAAACTGATGGAGCCATACAAACAAACATGCTATTCATGGACCCGGTCTGAGATTCGTTTCCGTTTTGCATGAGAAGACTGAGAACGGTACAGTCTCAGACCGGTACGAAAATAACTCGTGTCGGGTCAGCGACCGACACGGTCTGAGTTCGTTTTTAGGCCAGTCCCATGTAAGCGCATGAAAAGAAATGTATGGAGAGCGATACGAACTCATACCGGTCTGAGTTCGTCTCGGTCTTATGTAATCAGTGTAATTACCCACTTAGTCTTCTTTTTATAGGAACGTTGCCGTTATCAATGTATACAGTTCAAATCAAGGCAAACTTTTTCATGAAGTTAAAAAGTTGCTAGTACAGAAAGATGAGCTGTCCTTTCCCAGTTATAATGATGACCACGAACTTGCAAACGATATAAAAAATTTCTCCATCCAGAAAATATCTAACACCCGCTCTGATCTTGATATTAATGTAGTTCATCGGCCTAGACAAGATTTGGATGCTGATCAGGGGCGGACCCAGGATTATTCTTAAAGGGTGTGCACCACTATAAAGGAAGGGCGTAACTGGCTGGGGACGTAAACAAGTTTTAAAAGCGAATACAAACAAGAAGGCTTTTAGCGTGCATAACAGGCGCTTTATGAGCCAAGCGAGGCCAACGCGGCATTTTGCGCGAAGCGCGAAACGATATTTTTCTCCTCCCCTCGTCTCGCGCTTCGCACTCGTTTCGCGTTTCGCGCAAGAAGCCGCGTTCGCCTCGCTTGGCTCATAAAGCGCCTGTTATGCAGGCAAGAAGGCTTTTGACGAGGCAATAGGAAACTTAAGAAGTACGACGAAGTTCACGACAACGACGTCTGTTGACTGGAAAAAGACTGGAACAAGAACGTCAGTTTCGGCGGGAAAAAATCTCGTCGGTAGGTCGACGACGACGACAATGAATGTAAACATAAATGTAAAACTGCGATGCTTGTTCGCAACAAAGTTTTTCTTGTTTTTTCTTGTTGTTTAAAACAATGCAAGATCTTATCTTTTTTAAGCCGTACGTCTAATTTCATCGACGATGAAGAATTTTTTGTGTTGTCTGACCTTTTCGAGTGGAAAAACACCTGCTTTCCGTACGAAGATTATTCAACTTTCAACCTGAATGAGATAACCGAGTCCGAGTCAGGGGCACCCAACGAGGATATAGTTCAAAACCACTTAACATAGCATTGTTGAACGTATTTTAGTATTCAAACGGTAGATATAGGCATGTTTTTATCCCCGAAAAACTTTTCATCTGTTCGGATTTCCTAGCTGAAAGTCTAGTGATCCGAAAATTGTAGGGATAAAAACTTACCTTCTCGAAAATTTCAGCCAGGAAAAGGCTCCCGAAAATTCTAGGTGGCCTTTTTTTAGGGTCTAAATCCGTTAAAAATGGGTAATTATACCATTTTGTAGATGTTCGAAAATCCTAGGAGAGGCAGGCAAGCAAGAAATTTTACAACAAATGCTCCGAAAATTCTAGATCTCAAAGCGTCTTCCGAACAGATATTTTCCCCAAAATTGCCGTTGGGTGCCCCTGCCGAGTGTCTGTCAGAATTTAGATTTGGAAAAAGAGACATTGTGATGTGATCGCTGTTTTCCATACAAAGTTTATTTCCTCTATATTAAAGATATATGATTTGCCTTACCTAAATAAGTACAACTAAATTCTATCACATTTTCAGTTTATATTATAAAAGCTAGAGTATTCGCCAAAACAAATTCAATAGTGCGAGCGTACTTCATATTGCCATTGAGCACGCTGATGACGTCAATCAAACTATACCTTGAATTCTTGTGAGCCAGAAACTCATAAGGGGTTGAAACGTGTAACTCTCATATGTTTGCTTTGTCCGATACTCGTGATTATTCATTTTCGAAAGTACCATATTTGAAACAAGAAGAAGAGATAACTGACCAATCAAACTTCGTAAACAACGTGACGTAATTTTCCTTCAGGTTCCCGCACCCGCTTAAAAAAAATGGCCGACAAACGGGGGAAAAACAGCCGAAAGCCGAGAAAGCTTTCAAAGGTTGAAACCAGGAATATTACCGAAACACTGAGCAGGATATTATTGCCTTACCACCCTGGCCAAACGTAACATTATGAAACCCATTGACGGCCTCGCAACTTCTTGAAGTTGTCACTTCAAAAAACGATGCCTCGTTGACCCTCCTCACAGTAAACTTATACTGCAAATAGGCTTTTAAAATTCTTATGTTAAAAGTCCAGAATAAACAGTGAAAAATATTTTCGAATAAAATTCATTAGCTGCGTATCGAAAGTGTCCAAAACCTGAACTTGACATCTTCGCAAAAAGTGATGCTTGTAATGAATGTGAGAAGCATTTTAAAAGCTTAAATTAAACTTGGATGCTGTAGTCACGATCGTGTTTTGCGTTTTGAGCTAATTTTATGACTGAACAAACTCAAAACAATAGACAGAGAAGCCGTTTCTTGAAAATGTTTATTCAAAGTCCAAAAAGTTAATCCTTTAAAGCAATTTGGAAAACACTATCTGGATCGTGGATCCGTTCACGCAAGTGACATCGGCTAAGCACATCGCAAAATTCAACACAAAATCCATCTCAAATCAGGGCATATTTTGTAATTTTTCTTTAGCGCCGAAGAGAAAAATTTATAAAACGTCTATGAAACATTTAAAAATACATAAATTCCCCTTCAAAAACGTCTTTGTCTTGGCCATAGAGTGCAAAATGTACCTGAAAATTCAGCAAAAACTTCGCTGACTTGGCTGCATTTCAAAACAGGCCATGGGCTCCGCCGTGAAGAAAATAAGGTTGAATTCCTCGAAGGACGATTTCTTGATGAAAAGCTTCCCTTTCTCCACAAAAAGAAAGCTGAGCATTCTTTTGAACGATCTCTTTCCATTTTTTTGTCTTTTAACGGTGTATTTTTAACCTTGAAATGCAGAACTCTTGTCTTAAAACATCTGCATGGTGATCACGCAGCAGCCATTTTGTTGAAAATGTATATCCGTCACTAAGATTTCCAAATATGGTCAAAATGAATATTCACAAGCATTGAACGCTTTCAACCCCTTATGGGTTTCTGTGTGAGCTTAATTCTCTATTTTCCAATTCCCCATAATACACTCTGTTTGCCCCTCAAATTTTGCATAAACCATTGTTTTTAAATGCTCCTGGGAGTATTGCATTTTCCCAAGAGCATTTAAAAACAATGGTTTATGCAAAATTTGGGGGGCAAACAGAGTGTATTATGGGGAATTGGAAAATAGTCAATAGCAATCCTCCCAAGACCATGAAGACGTCTCCCAAGTGCATCCATAACTCAACAGTACACGATGAAGCGTTAAACATGTGTTTTATAAAGTAAATTTAAGAGAAAACTTTTGAATTTGTTAACTGATAGTAGGGAAAAGAGGTGAGTGTTGTTGTTGTCATCTGCACAAGCTGTGTAACCGTTATGGCAGTTTTCGCTAACGACTACCGTATCAACTTACTTACCAGGAAAGTAGGTAATAAGATGCATTTCGATTAGCCGCCTTCGTTGCAAACCGCTTGAATTTCCGATAAAATCTGCAAATGTTGACAGATGCCTTAATTAGAGGGGGCGGGGGAGAGGGGAAAGCGCCTTTGACTGCTGGTTCACATGGTTCGTACAATCTTGAAAAGGTCTTGAATTTTACTAGTCGTCTTGAAAAATCCTTGAATTCGGTTTAGGTCCTTGAAAAGTACTTGATTTCTTTATTAGGTCTTGAAAAGTCCTTGAACTCCCACCCTTTTCTTCGCCAGACACCTTTTTCCGTAACTGATTAGATTATTTTGCCGTGAAAAAATTTGGCTGGTTCATCCTCAGCCGTGTAAGAACCTGTAAAACTCGCGGGTAACATAAAAACATTTTTGTGCATGAACAATATCTTATTTCTGTTTCTTTATTTCAAATGTTATTTCTGTACCTCAGGTGCAATTGCAAGTCGTACCCAGTCATTTTGCAAAGTCTTGTTGCGGAAAATAGTATAAAATAATGTGATTAAAAAACGACGGCCGAAGAAGTAAAAATCGTAAATGACCCATGACGTGTTTTAGGTAATAGGGTGATCAAAGGAGGTTAAAGAATGCCGTTTTATTAAATAAATGTTAGTCCCTGAAAACTGTAATTTGTCCTTGAAAATCCTAGAAAAGTCCTTGAAATTAATTTGTCTGAAGTTGTACGAACCATGTCATGGCCATGAAGCGGACACCTCTCTCAGGCAAAGCTGGTATCCGGGGAGCACTCCCATATTCCCAAAATACTAACTAGTTTAACAGAAAAAGGAGTCCTAGCAGAAAATTGTGTATTTGAAATGGTAATTCCTCGCAAAGATATTTTACAACTAACCTGTTCCATGTATTCAGTAGTGGAGAGCAGGAGAAAAATAAAGTGAGACGGGGAAAAGAGGAAAAAACACGGGAGCGCAGCTCTCAGTCTCGCCCTCATCCCCCTCTTATTTTTGCTCGATCTATGTTTCACCCGCAATCCGCTATCTGAACGCTAGACTTGCCACAAGTTAGCCTGCGTGGCAGGCGTTAAAAGGGGAAAGGGAAGGGGGGATTTGGGCGCGCGAGGGAGAAAGGAAAAGAAAGGAAAGTTCCCCTCCTTCCTCCTCCCTTGCGCGTGGTCTCGCGCTCTAATTTCCTTCCCCTTCCCTTTCGTACGCCTGCCACGCAGGCTAGCCACAAGTTAGCCTCCCCCGCAGACATTCTTAGGGGTGCGTCACGCGTTCCGACACGAACGCGTGACGAACCCCTAAGAACGTCTGCGTGGGAGGCTAGCCACAAGTCGACTGCTTGAGCTAACCAGCGGAAACCGGAAACGACAGTTTGCGAAAGTCTATCTGAACGTCTAAAAAGGTTGCCAGGGAAAGGTTACTACGTTAACCAGAGAATCAGGTAACCAATTTCCCGGAGGGTGGGGAGGAGAAAACGCCTAAGTAACAAATCAAAAGGTTCTATATTGCAAGAAGTAATCCAGATCCTGGTGAATGATGCTATATTTATCCAGGAAAACAAACTGTTCCTCGAACTGCGCTAGGCCTACAATCTTGGACAAAATAAATGGAAAACCTAGACCCCCCCTCCCCCCCCCCCCCCCCAAATCAAGGATGGGAAAATGGCGCGTTTTTGCCCTTCGCGCGCCTTCATCCTTGATTTGGGGGGATGGGGGTTTGCTGTTCCATTTTATTTTGTCCAAGATTGTAGATACCAAAATCCCGAAAAATGGCCAAAAAAATCTATCCGGAAATTCTCCAAGAAAATGTTTATAAACCCCAATTTTATCTCTAAAAATCTCGAAATTTATTCCAACTTCACATAATTTGCATAAAATGCGGGATTTTTGTGACCTGCGCAATTTGAGCATAGGTCCTGTGGTAAAATTGCATGCAAATAGGTTCAAACTGATTCAAAATGGTTATTTATTTACTAGACAATGTAAGTGGTTCGTTAGTCTGAAATGTCATACGTCTCCACCCCTTAACCCATGCCCCCTACAGGTTAAGGGGTGGAGACATATGACATTTCAGACTAGTAGTTCGTCTCGTTTTCATATTTCTCTTTCAAACAAACGATAACGACAACAAACACTTAGCAGAGTTTGACATTTCATGTGGCATAACCGAGGACAAAAACATGACAATTGTATTTTTCTAAACACTATCTTCTAAAAATCCCATTATATGATTTGATTCTTAAAATCCTAAAAAAATCTGGATTTTTGTATCTAGACCTAAACTGCGCGTTTCTTAGTAAGTGACCAAACATGATATGCATTTCTAGTAACTTTATTTACATCACAGACAATTGCACTGCTGCTGCACTTTACATAGCAAATTACAATTGAAATCAAAATCCTAAACATAATGGTACTGATATTGGCAAATATAATAACAAATATCATAATACTTCGTTGAACTCCTTTCGATCACCATTGCCGAACAATCTACATTGTTTTGCTCACTCAGTGAGTAATCCTGCTGAAGGCGGTTATTTAACATCTCAGCGCTGCTTTGCCTATCTAACGACGTAGTTCAGCTGCTCAGTGTTGTCTCCCCCTGTAGTTCAATAGCCACATTAAAAGTAATATTGTTTTTTCTCATATTTGGCTCATTGTTATCCTTATCTTTCCTTTCCCATTGCACTCTTTTATAAATAATCTTAAGCCTGGAGTCTGGTCTAATTGCGCCATCTGTTTTATCGGTTTCTACTTCAGTTGAGTTTAATGCAGGATGAAAGAATCGGTAAAATAAAATCAGGGCAATCAATCCAATAAAGAACGTAACCCATTCTGTTAACAACATTACCACACGGAACTTCGGTCCGTAATGTGTTACAAACGTCCACCAGATAACCATAATGGCGTTTTCAATTAGAATTAATAGATAATAGGGATATCCCCACCGTCGAGTGTTCTTGCCTTCTAATGGAAAGAAGCAAAAAACATGGACGTATGCAATAGCACATCTAAAGAATGTCTGTTTTACCACTTCACCCTCAAAGTATTCGCATTCCTGTCTCCAAAGCAGAGCACACGAAGCTACAAAATGAATTGCAACCACTACAAACACAAAGCGAGTGAAATAAGAAGCAAACAAGGCGAGTGCTAGTATCCTTGACGTAAGCATAAAAAGACGCCATATAAAACAGAACAAAGATCCTAAACTGCACCAGTTCAACTGTTGACTCTCCTCATCGGCAAGACGAATATACCTTGCGTAGATGAGCAAGTGGAAGGCAAACAGAGCTAAGGACTTGGGAATACTGATGGCCACAATGAAGTCTTCAAATGATGTCAGATCTAGAGTACTCCCACGACAAAGCAGAATGTAGAGTTGTAAGGCGACCTGGAAAGGAAAAAACGTTGTTTTTGGATAGGCCCAAGGAGTACTAAAAATGTGAACGTCCAAATACCCAATGGTCATTACGGGGCGGCGAGAAACACTATTTCCCGGCATCTCTTTGTACTCAGAAAGTCTCAACAGACCCTTCCAAGGTTTTTCCCCAACTTTTCACATGGACCAGTTAGGGAAAATCCGTCGACACCACAAGAAAGAGCGCCTTGAAATTGCGGTAAAACTGCTCAATTTAAAAGTGATACGTCTTAAGGGAGTGAAGACGTAGCTCCCTCAAGTTACGAAAATTTACAGACCTTCGTGTGTGTGCAGGGCGTGCAAGGTTGTTCAACGTCTGAAAAATTTCGCGACTTTGAGGAGCTATATTTTCGTTAGTTTTCAAAGTTCGCAATTTTACTAATTTGAAGGCGCTTTTTCCAGTGGTGTCAACGGATTTTCCCTAACTTGTCCATGGCAAAACTGGTAAAAAACTGTGGAAAGGTCTTTTTCTACTTCTCTTTATTTTAATTTCCCAAGAGCCAATAAGTTGACTTACAGGAATCTTGAAATCTAAGATGCTGCAACTGAACTTCAGTTACTATGGTCAAAAGTTCAGTGCGTAGTCAATGAAGTACAACCAGTCATTGATCCTTTACGCTTCACAATTAACTGGGTACAAAACAGAGAATCAAGAAGAGAATCTGTTTTCGCACTATAGACCTTGTCACGGTTTTCGACGCCATCTTGACGAGTAGGCAAACGCGTGAGAAATTACAGTGTTTGTATGAGAATCTAATGTCGAATAATAGCTAATAATTTCCGTAGAATGGCGGTTCTGAAAAAAATATGAATTGTTAACTAACGCTTCACTCATAAGGAATCTACTGAAAAAAATTGAGGGCGTTAGATACGCTAGAAGACCTAGAACCACTTTTTAAAATTTTCCGAAAATTTTAAAAAGTGGTTCTATACATTTGTCCGTAAGAAAATCTCGGGAAAAATTAGAGACAAATATATCGAAAATCTAAAACAAACCTCTGGAGAAATGTAAGCACAGGTACGCCCAGAAAAATTTTTAAGTACAATTCTTGGTTTTGTAGCTTTAGTTTACAAGTCATATTTTTTTCAGGTCTTTTCAGAACAGCCGTTTTACGGAAATCATTCGACATTAGATTCTCATACAAACACTGTAATTTCTCACACGTTTGCCTACTGGTCAAGATGGCGTGACAAGGTCTATTTATAAGGTCTCTCGCGGTTTTTATTCGACCAGCAGTAAGTCAATATCGTTATCAGTTCTACTTAATCTTTTTTACCCAGCTGCATCTTAACATGAGTGGTGTGTGAACTACTAACTTAACCAAAACCATTGTATACAAACGCTAAATGAGACCAGAATTTTATTTACAAAACTAAGTTCACCTCTTATTAAACAGCAATAGATTCCCTAAAGCAAACCTGTGGAGCCTCCTCCATGAATGCTTCTAACACTCCCAGAGTGCTTGTGTCCTGAAGCTGAGCAATATAAAGGCGATATCGTTCTTTATCTCCCGGTGATTCGTCTTTTCTACTTCGTATAAGACGTACAGTCCTGAAAACCTGACAGCATCTGGAGAAAAGACATTTTTAGAGCATCTCATTTTTTTTTTTATCTAAATCCCTGGTCACTAGTTTAGTACTGAAATACAACGAGTCTGCAACTCATTTATAAACTAACCGTACTACATAACCATCAAGCGCTATATCTGCAGAGTCTTAAACTTTTGTTTACTGAAATGAAAGAAACTGCATATGCGTCCATTGTTCTTCCCAATTTGGAATCATTACGCAATCGCGTCTACGGATCCGCACTATAAAAAAGACATGACCCCCCCCCCTTACCCCCTCTCCCCCTGAAAGAGTCCAAAGAAGGGCAGCACGTTTTTTTACCCCAATATTACAACTAAACAGCCAGTGTTTTAAGCTGTTCTAGGCGTGTTTAAAGAACAAGAATGGGATACTTCAGAAACAAGAAGAACAGATTGACACTTATGTTCAAACTGAGCCGTCAAAATCTCGTGGATAGAAAAAAGGGAGGAATACTTGGTATTTAGGTTTAGTACTTAGGAAAACTTATTTAGTATTTAGAGTTCACTAATACTAAAACAGTCAGAAAAGAATGCGTACTTTAAGTTTACCTAGACCACAAATGAATGGAACTCTCTGTCTCAACAAAATATTCACTAATTCTAGCTCATTGTACTGCAGTGTTTCAAAGATCCTCTTCAAAGCTTTCTATTTCAGTGGTAAATAGGTACACATTTCACATATCCAAGTTTAAAGAACTGCATCCCTCTAACTGCAGTAAATAGCGCACCATCATTTAAATATGAATAAATCTCTACGCATGGTAAATTTCTTGTCAGCCGGTTTTTTGACAGCCGCAGATGAGCCCGTTAGCCCTTTTGGTCCCATTGCAGATTTCTTTACCCTTCTATACACTACAACTGGTCATCCCAACCCTTTTAAATCCATCTACCTGAGGCCTGAACTTGGCAGAAAACCGGCTTTCGTGCGGAGCCTACACGCAGTAGGCAATTATAGGGAATAACCAGGCACTGGAAACGATAACTGTCATAACTTAGTAACTTTATATTTTGATATATCTCGTTTTTATATTTTATATTTTAAAATTACTTATTCCTTAAAAAAGTTGGTGTTTAATATATCTTAACGATAAGTGTAGGAAACCGAACGTGGCTAGTCCACACAGCCATTTACACACTGTACTTGCCTTGCGGTTAGTTTGTGTTGGGTAAACGGAATCCGCTTTGCCGTTGTATTTTAATACTACGTCCGAGGTCCGACTCCGAGAGTAAAATTGCCAAATTGCGTGACACGAGCAGGGAAGATATATTTTTCCTCTAGATTGAAGACGAGTTCATGTTCATTTTGCGATCAAGAAAGTTGCAGACTGGCGTAAGAATTTTGAAAGACAAGAATTGTTAAAAGGTTTACAATATATTAGGAGTTAAGGAAATAAAATAATGACCTGTTGTTCGGAACAATAATAAACGATTGACAAAACGTGGAACGAAAACCTGAAATCATCGTCGAGTTAACAACAGGTTAAAGTACAATGAAAACAAGCCTCTACAGAAATTGCGTAAATCGTGCAATTGTAAACAATCAAATTAAAGTACACGATTTTCCCTTATTTTTATTTTCGAGACTTAAATCTCACCCTGGTGACAACCTCATGCGCAAGCTATACTCCGCGTTATGTTCATGTTATGTTTTCAAATGAACTATTTCACAACTGAAAGGTTACCTCAACAGGGTCCCGCCGAAAAAACAGTGACAGGCGTAGAACCATTTCTTGATTTCTAGTCCATTTTTCTTCAATATTTCTTTCTTGAAACTCCTCTGATCTTCTAGAAACCAATTTGCGGATACAATTTCGATGGAAACAAGCGAAACGAAAGCAAACGTAACGGTAAGGAAAGCCCAGGCGACGTCACCGCGGCTGTAGTGTGCCACAGCAACTCTCAAGTCCAATGCTAGATCTAGCAAAGACACCAGAGCAGTTAAAAATGGAAATAGCAGGTCGAATCGAGTGCAATTGCCTCGTTCGTACCAGATCTTAGTTTCAGGGTCCTTTGGTGGTTTCTGAGGCCGTTTGTCGACGATCCAGTCCAACATTTGACTGAGCTTTGTCCCACATGAAACGCAGTTACAATGGCACACACAATCACCACAAAAATGTTTTGTCATTTCCACGTCCAGAATTAAAGAACCACGAAACCAAAAGCGAACAGTATACGCATCATGAGATCACGCGAAGCAGAAGAGCGAGACAACCCGTAGTTATACCCGTTTTAAGGAATGTGTTCCTCGAAATGGAGTTAAGGCCTGAAGGCGAAATTCGTATTACTTCAGTCAACAACGAGGGAAAATGCTAAATCATGACCATTTTGCATGATTTAACAAGTTAATCTGGAAACAAATTACACAATAGCTATCGATAAAATAAGTCATTGTTGAAAATGATATCACCCGCTGTCAATCAAAAACGAAATCTTCTTTATGAGCCATCCAGCGAATAGCCTGCGAAAACAGCCCTTTCTCCTCGTTGTTGGCCGCTGGGGACCTTTCGGGCGGAGGAACGTCTGCGATTCCATACTGATGACGTAAATCAATGTTTGTTCAATTTTACGTTTCTCCTGGTCGATTTCACTAAAGTGTTGTGTTCATCTGCCAACGAGCTTCAGCAAAACTCAAAGCTTCTTCTAGAGAAGAATATATTCCACCAATTTTGACTGTTTTGTTAGAGATTCATCCCGTTTACATTTGACTCTCGTGGCCTTTTGAATTTGTGTCTGTCATTCGTAAACAATAGCTAAAACAATTTAACTAGTTCTTCGACCAATCAGCGCTTCTGACCGGATTCCGGAGAGATTTTACGTTAGCTTATCAATATGGAATTTCTGTCGCTGAGTCGCAAAGGTTAATCCTCACGAAACGTCCTCAGCAGCGAAGAGCGAGGAGAAACGGCTGTTTTCGCGGGCTACCCAGCGAAGGGCGGAGTGGAACTATCACTATCACTATCACAAAACAGTCTATATTTTTGCGTATTCAAGTACGCGCGAGCAGTCAAACAAAAGGTCTGGAACGAGGCTGAAAACAGAGAGCGAGACTCACACGCCATACGGGCGTGTGAGGCTCGCGCGCCTCGCGCGCGTAGGACTCTTACGCCACGCTTTACCGATTTTTTTACTGATTTTGAGAGAAAAACCGACTGTTTTACAGTCTAAACTATCACATGAAAATGACGGAGCGTCACTTGTGTTGGGGGAAAAGTGATTTTCCCCCGCGCGTAGCGCGCAGCTAAAATTATCGGAGATCCTCCTCGTCCGTCGTCCGTCGTCACGCTTAGGGGTTCTTTGGGGTAGGCTCGATTACCAGCCGCTGTTGGGGAAAAGAGCCCGCGCTCTTCTCGGAGAGGACCCGAGACACAGGGTCCAGAGGAGTTTCGCGTGAATAAATGAATTACTTATTTTAAGTCTCACCTTGAAAAATGTCTATACCTGTCGCTTAGCACGATTAGTTAGCCCAATGGGATCTTTAAACGATTTCTTCGCTTGATCTGACCGCCTGATCGCAGGTTAAGGGACTAGGCAATTAAGCGCAAGGGACGAGACTTAAGCCTTGTTTTCATATGTCGGGAAAATCCCAGATGATCGGGGCTTTCACTTTTAGCCGACCGTCCCAGATATATCGGATAATCACCACAATTCTCTCTCTGATTCTCCGGATGAATTTGGCCGGAAATGGAAAGTGCGCCACAAATTGAAACTTGCGTGATAGGGGGACTGGAGCCCAGCAATTTGGGGAATTGGTAATGAGCGAAATCCATCGCCGACGCTTTCGCAAATTCTTTTTTCGCCGACGTATCCGACGAAAAAGCCTGCATCGACGCACAAAAAAACAGCAGTTCCTGACTTCCTGTTTCTCCTTTTTCTTTTTCCTTCCTGTTTCCAAATTAGGCAGTGGGAACGGCAATGACGTGCGTGGGAGGGTGTGTTTCCGGTTTGAAAGTTGCCTTTAAAACATCTACATCTACATCTACATTTCAGTTGTCAAGACAAGTTTCGAAACGTTAGTACCACACCAGCAAGTCAGTAAATCGATCTGAGAGGATGAAATTCGTCGACCCGATAGAGTCTGAATCAACCCGCGAAAGAACGCCTTCACAAGGTATTTTAAATCGTTGTTTGCTGGTGGAATTGTTTCTGCTTGAGTTTTTTTCATTTCTCGGCTATTACTTGGCTAGTGGCGTGATTCCATACTGTACCGTAAAATTCCGAAAAAAAGCCCCTCCAAATATAAGCCCTCCAAACTCGTAACGCCAAAAACCCTCCGTTTAATCGCCCCTTCGAATATAAACTCGCGGGGGCTTGTACTTGGAAATTGCCCTCATGACAAATACAAAGTAACAAAGCAACATGTTTTTGTATTACGTGTGCCAAATGATTGCAGTCAGAAGTGTTACAGTTTGTTGCTGTTTGCAGAGTTCACTCTTTACTCTCGGCTTGGATTTCCTTGGTCCATATAGACAAAGTACTTGCATGGCTGCGTTTTACAAAGGTCTACGTCCTCAAGGCGACTTTCAATAAAACCTTTCTGCAAATTTCTGACGTAAATTTCCTTCGAACTATAAGCTAGCCCAATCGGTTTTGAGACGCAAATTTCCCTCCGAGAATAAGCCTAACCGATTTTGAAACGCAATTTTCCTTCCGTATGTAAGCCCGTCCAAAAATAGGCCCCTCAAAAAGGGCCTTTGAAAAATGTAAGCCCTGGGGCTTATTTTCGGAATTTTACGGTATTTTATGTCGAAACAGAGGCTATAGTAACAGAAGAAGTAAGATAATCAATAATAGTTAAAAGCTTCACATTGTTTACGTTCTCGTAAGGCAGTAATTTATAGGATCCAGATCAAATTTGTCGGGTACATATAAGTTAAGCTTATAGTTAGGGGTGCCGAGACAGGAAGCTAGTGCTACAGTGTTAACCATGCAAGTTTCCTCCAATTATATAGGCTGACAGAAATACTCACTTTTAGGAAAACTCTTCAATTATAAAGAGTTATTTTTATCTGTAATTATGTTTCCAATATGTTTTTTTCTTATTATCTGACATATTAAGAACAATTTTATGGATCTTGTGTAATTTGGGCACCCCTCGGTCGAGTATGGGTCTACACTATCGGCCGATACTCGGTCAACATGTCGACTGACATATCAGCCAACCCTCAATCGCCATATTAGTGGACTGCCGGTCGGCATTTCGATGGATATGTCAGTAGACTGCACGACAGTCTGTATTTTTGCGAATTCAAGTACGCGCAAGCAGTCAAAGAAAATTAGGTCTGGTGAGAGGCTGAAAACAGAGAGTGAGACATGCTAGCTCGAGCACGTGAGACTCTTGCACTATTAAACCGATTTTGAGAAAAAAAAACAGACTGTTTTGCAATCTAATATGTCAGTTGTTACTGGAGCGATATATCAGCTGGTGTATCGGGTGACATATCGGTTGATATGTTAGCCTACACTCGACCGCATGTTGGTCAATATGTTGACCGATATGTTAACTAAGCAGCACCGGTCAGTACTTGGCCAAATTATACCAGTCGACACCCAGTCAATGTAGTGACTGTCAATTGTCTGTGGGATATCAGTGGATGGTCGTATGATATAATTTGTGTTAGTAAAATCCAACTAGTGGTCTATTATCAATGCTGCATTCTGATTGGTTGAACTACTACCAGGCTGTATGTTACAGCGCCAGCTTTGAAAACCAAAACAATGGCGGCTGAATCGTGTTTTGCTAGCTAAAGTTCTTCTCGATATTTTTGACTGACTAGTTGGATTTCACTAAAACAATTATTCCTCTTGCCCTGATCATGGAGTCAGAGCCCATTTGGGCTCGAGGAAAAATTGCCAATTAATCAGAATGGGGGAGCTGGTGCCATGGCCTGAGAAAACAGCCTACATTTTGCGGCACTACCACTGGTTTCCCAGCGAAATTAAGTCTGACTTGATGACTGGAGAAATTCCATACTGATGGTGTTGTCACTACCCAGATCTGGGTAGCTGTTCTGGTTGGTCATGCCACATGGGAAATCTACCCCAGCTAATCAGAGGCACTACCCAGGTATGGGTAATGGTGCCTCATCAGTATGGAATTTCTACAGTCACTGCTCAGAAGTCATTTTGCAGGTAAATGTGGCTACAATGGGGTATACTGAGGATCACTCAAAGACTTGTAATCTAGAAATATGAAATAAACATCAAAGTACACAGCCTTCTAAGATTAGATTGATTCTTCTGGCATGTCCAGGTTCGACCATTTTTCATTTGACACAGTGCAGTGTGCAATCAATAAATGAGGTATTTTAATGTTTGAACAAAAAAATCATGCAGACACGTGCAATAATCCTAACTCTTGACACTAGACTGGTTAAAACTGCCAAAGCCCCTCTTAAATCACTGTATGGACAATGCAACAACAAAAATTTGAGATGGTACAGGTCAAATCTGATTTCAGGTTAAATTTTTTTAACCTAGGTTGATTCTCAATTTCCTTTGTCTCCTAACCCAAACTGTTCATGAATTAGGGCTAGGAGACAAAGGAAATTGAGAATCAACCTAGGTTAAAAAAAGAGAGAAAATTGATAAACCTCCAGAAGAATAGTGGACCAAGTATCAGCCAAATGTTGGTAGCCTATTGATCAACATATTGGCCAACTATCAATCAACATACAATGTCACCCAACCAACACTCTCGGCTAACATACTGGTCCACTCTTGGTCAACTATCACTTAACATGTCAGTCAACAAATTGACCGATGAAGCGATCGAGAGTGGGTTGATATGTCAGCCAACATGTCCATGGAGTATCAGGTGATAGTGTCGACCAATACTTGACCGATGGGTGCCCAAATTATGCAATTAAGATCCATCAATATAAGAGAGCCCCAGGTCCACAACAAAGTTTTGTATGGGGAGGCTCCACCTCAGGGTCTGACCCCTCGTTACCCTCTTAAAGTAATGTTCCATTATATGCCTTGTCTATAAGTCAGCTTGGAGCACAAAAGCTTCTCAATCAGCAGTTTCTGAATGATATAATAGTCATTTGATAGTGGAACCCCGCCACCATACAACCGCCACTTTAGGACGACCTTTTTTTGTGGTCTCGCCAAAAATCCACCTATTCTCTTAATTGGAAACTTGGTTACCATAATCCAGCCATCTCCATTATTATTATGACCAACGAGGCCACCACCTTTTGGAGTTTCTTAGTCCTTATTTTCTTTATAGAATTACACTGTTAATACGACCTGTTCAATTGGCTGGTGAGGAAGCTTAGTGAAGACAGACTTTTTCAAAACTGTTTGAACTTGCTATTTCTGTTTAACGTGTTGCAAGTAAGCTACAATATGGAGAGAATGGCTCATAGGGGTATTTCCCATTTCCCGTGTACTGATCGGTTTTGTATAGTTACATCATTAAGTTGCAATGTATTGCAGTTGTAAGGTTGAAAAATAACTGTAAAAAGATTGAGTTATAGCAAAATTAAAGTTATTTATGTGCAGTAGATGTTTAAGGCATGTTACACCTTAATGTGACCCTGTAACCTTATTAATATGACCTCCCTATTAAAAATATACAACCAAATTTTCATGCCCGAAGGTGGACTTACCTGGTATTAACAGGCTTCCACTGTATATGATTTCAAGTTTAGCGTAGTCCTGAATTTTTTACATAGGACTGTTGTTAACAGCAAGTTGCTCCAAGTTTGTTTGCAATATTTTTTTATCAGAAATGACCCACCCCCTCCCCTAAAAAGTTAAATGGTCAGCTCCTAGCAATAGAGATGGGGAAAGCAAGTCTTTCTGAGTCAATCCATCCATAGCTGAACAACTGAGGCTTCGCATAATGTGTAAATAAGTAAATTTTTGAAAACTAATCGACCTGATAAAGTTTTGAAAGGCTGGTAAAAAAAAGTGCCCGATGCCCCTTCCCCTGCCCCTTCCTGTACTGTTAAACCTAGAAATGATCTTTTCAAGAATGATGTTCACCATGCTTAAATAACGACACAATTCACTCATTAAGCGGTTTCTGGACTATATATTAGGACTATATAAGTGGACCATTTTTATTAAGCTCTTTTAACTTGACAATTTTTTTAATTCATCTGACCTTTACTCATTAAAAAGACATTATTGTTTGCTTTGATGCTGCTTTTGGTTTAGTTTATTTTCTGACTGTCCAGACCTATTTTCCTGGAAGTTCCAGTTCATAACAAAAACTAAATAAAATAACTAAAGCACTTTATTTGATTGTCAATGTATGTAGCATGCAATTACTAACATGGAGACACTTTTTAAATTTTATGTCTCCAACACTGGAGATGGGACCACCATTTAATGTGGTCATCTGAGGCACGTAAAGGTCTAGCTGCTTGCAGTGCAAAGGCAGTCCCTTCATTTTTCAGTTATTTTAAGACCCTGAGTATTGGTCTGGCCCTAGGAATGAAACTCGTGACCAGCCACTCTGCAGTCAAGCGTTCTGCCATCTTAGCTTATCCTGCCGCAGTTAAATAACCCCTTTATGTAAAAACATGTCGAGGCCTGCACCTAGTCAACAGCAATTTAAGTGTAACTTAACTCCTCTCAGTCTGAACATGACAGTATGATTGCATATTAATTATTAATCATACTGTCATGTTCAGACTGAGAGGAGGTAAGTTACACTTAAATGAGAGAGTAGGAGACTAATTATTAGTCTCCTATTCTCTCATTTTGTTTAGATGCGTATGATTCAGATGAAGAAATATTTGAGAAGACAATAACTCCAGCTGTTGAAGTTTGTAATATGAGTACAGTTGACTGCCAAGCCACTGCAAATAGCCAAGATGATGAAGAAGCTGGTATCATTGATAAAGCAGAAAAGCGACGCATGAAGTTTCCATGTCCTCCAGGTCCAACCCAGGCTGCAGAATCAAATGAAAGTAACAAGTTACATAACAATGGTAACTGTTCTTTTCAGGATGGTGGGAAAATAACTGATCCACGGAGCCAACCTGAAGGTAAGCTGCAGGTTGGAATTCAACTACTGGCATTAATAATGGTTAAGCAAATTATGCATTTTGTTATTAAGGGTGTGTTCCTTTCGGCGAATCCAAAAACGGATTTTTGATCCTAGATTTGCTGGATTTTGCGGTCGAAAGGAACGTGAAATTCGAAATGGGATTTGTAACCTTGGCAATACCCCTGTCACTGGAAACCCCCACCCTGGGGAGATATGGGGTATTACTGGGGGTGTGTTGCGGGCTTTGCCCTGTTAATTTGGCCGAAGGGATGGGGAATTAACCTATTTTAATATCAGAGTTGCCTTGCTTGTAGGGGTGGGAGATTAGTTCATTTTAGTTCTTTCCTTTGCCGTAGGGTTGGGAATTACAAAATTTTTCTATCGAGGTAAGACAGGAGTATGGAGCAAGAGAATGGTTCCCAGGCTCAAGGCCGAGCAAAGCATTTTTTTTCATCCCGCCATTTTTGGACAAACGAGCTCAAGATGGGCGGACGACAAAAAGGTGATTTCCAGATAATTTACTAAAATATTTGCTTAAAAAGGATAGCACATCTGTGTTTATACGTCGTTTTTTATTACATTTGCATTGATTTGTGTTCAGTGATTTAGTTATCTTATATATAGTTCAGCTTAAATTACCTCAGTTGTTCCGGAATTTCATCGCGATGTCCTGATTTATTTTTGACTATTTTAAGTAAAATGTCTTTAAAGTACCTGTGAATTCTTGATTTCTGCGCCTGTTTTGAATACAATTGGCTTATTTATGTTGGAGAATCCAAAACTGTGCTCCTGTCAAATTATCTAAATTTTTCCAGGCTCTTTCTTAAAATTAGTTTTGTTTTAACTCACTGCAAATGTTTTTCGTACTGAATTCCAACAATGCTTGTACTTTTTTAGTTGTCTTAAATGTTTTCAATGCTTTTCACAGATTTTTGTTTAGTTTGGTGAATTAAAGGGACAGTGTGCCAGAAGGAGAGTGGTTTTATGAAGCGTGCACAGCTGCTGTCTGTCTCTCACACTCTCTCTCGTCCTGATCGATTCCTGTAAGGATCCACTCTCCACACCATGCTCCTCACTTTTCTAGCTAACTAATAACTAACAATGGGGCTTACTGAGACAGAGCTTGCCGCCCCCCCCCCCCCCCCCGCCTCTCCTCCCCTTGGGCGGGGGACTTTATCCTCATTTGGTTTGAGTGTTGAGAGAAAAAGAAAAAGTGTTACTTAACATGGGGCCTTATGGCAGTTTTTTGCCTCATGGCTAATGCCCCACACCTCCCCGGAGTGGGGGGGGGGGGGGGGGGAAGGTTCCAGTGACAGGTGTATAACCTTTCGCAAACGCGTGCAATATTCATGACAGCCTCTCAACGAATGACGTGTTTTCTACTGTTAGACAAGTTATGCGATTATACCGTGCAGAGTTTTGTGGTCGGCAGTGCGAATAGCGACGACGGAACATAACAGATCAAAAAAGGAGCGCGTTTAAGTTCAAAAATTATCTAAAGGTTACGTTGTTGGCTTAGTTTAATCCAGTTTCGAAGCTCGGATTTTTTTATGTCACACGATCGAGTGCCTATCTCGTCTGCAAGCGAGTTTTGTAGTTAGATAGCAGTTCATTTGTCCCTTTTACTTATTTGTGTTTTTAAGCAATCTTTCGCGACAAATGGTTATTACACGGATATTTTAAGGTACCAGGAACAATCTTCCAGTGTTTTCAGACGTTGTACGGTAAATGGCAGCAACTAGGAAAATCTGGGGGAATACTGAAATACCGCTGGATCATCTGACTATTTTCGGATCCACTGAAAATGGAACAGCGTAGATCACTAATCCGTTAATCTGGATTTGGATTCTTCGGATTTCAAATCCAATGAATTCTTTTTCAAAAAGGATTCACCAGATCAGAAATCCGGATTTGGACTTGCCAAAAGGAACGCGAAATACGTTTAAAGATCGATCTAGAATCCGTTTTTGGATTCACCGAAAGGAACACACCCTAAATATTATACTAGAAATACGTTATCGCAACATCCTCTCGAAGCTTCAAAGGATCAGCAGTGAGAAAAAAGGGAAACAAGCGAAAGGAAAAAAAATGATAAAAAAACTAAAAAGAAAAAAAAATGTACAAATTGTAAAAGTAGGATTTTGCCTCGAATTCGAACTTGCTCCCTCCGAATCGGATCTATCTTAGCTATAGATCGTTTTCACTGTCACGCAACAAAAAAATAAATTGGAAACGCGTCTAGTGGAAAAAGCCAAGAAAATGAAATGTTATAAAAGACTAATTTTGGAACAATTTTTCCAAGTCTCAGGTCTTTGACGCCCACAGTTTCTGAGTTATTTGCCGAAACGTCTCACGCACCTTTGTAGAGCTTTGTATGGAGACACCATATTGGTGCACTGTTTTGGTGCACCAATGTGGCCGCCGGAAATTAAAAAAAAACACCTGGAGTTCACTTTTCCTATAAAAGCTCTTTCTTTTCACTCGATAACTAGCATATGTGCGCATAAACATATTATACTTGAAAAGGTTATACTGCGGAAAATCAAGAGGAGAGACTTTTTTTCAACAAGACAGCATTCCTATTTTGGTGTCACGCACTGTGAAAACTCGTAAGTTCAAATTGCTGTACTTTCGAAATGAAACATGCTACGGGAATGGAAACTTGTACATAAATTTACTTTTTATTTATTCTCAACCTAGTGTAAATAAGAATTCGTAAAACCTCGCTATTTTGACTTTACAATTTGATGACGTCGCTGTGAAAACCATCTATAGTTAGATCCTTCACCACTGCGCCACGCCCCTGAATAATTGTTACACTAAAATTTAAAGCATTTTTCTCTGCCGTGAACGCTGTTTGAAGTTGGTGGAGCGGTATTTATTTTGAATTCTAATATCCATTTGAGGAAAATTAGCTTAAAGGCGTATTTCAAAGCCATTTTGCATTATTTCGGTCGTAATTCACTCTCGGCGATGGATACACGGAGCTGATTTGATCATTATCGGTCACATCGATCGGCAGGGAAAGAACCAATTCATCGTTGGTTCGCCTAGGTGTAACATGAATTCAAAGGTACATTACGGGAAAAAGCACAGGCAACCCAGGCTCAGTATTTGTGTCACGTATTGGTTTCATATAACATGAGTAACTATACATACAAAGTTTCGGGAAAAATAGTCGCCTCCAAATATGTAGGAAAGATGAAAGAGACTTTTTTCCCCGAAACTTTGTGTGCATATTAAGGACAGTAACAACTCCCGACATGGTAAGTTTGATCGATTTTTATTTCCATTTTCTAGCAAATTTCCAGACCTAAACTTCGCCCCATATGTTCTCTTTATTTACTCATGTCATGTGAAACCCGTACGTGACACAGATAGTGAGCCTGGGTTACCTGTGTTTTGAATAAACATGATTTGCATTCGCACTTAAAGTAGCGTCGCCTGGCAACCCTAGAAGGCACCCTGACGTCACAACTGGATGACGTCAACTGCGGACACCCAATAGATGTGTAGAAATATTCGCAACTCGAGTTTCTGCCTCGCTGTGCGATCAACGCACGAGGCGCGACAAATTTATAAACCTCGCGAGCTGAGGCGCCTGTTACTTTTGGGAAATTGCCAACGGATAATAAGGAATAAGATGGTGTCAAAGCAAAATTTACCAACACACAACAAATTGAAGACCTCAAAGTGTTTCTACCTCTTCTAAAAGAATTTAACACAGTAATAATAGGCCATTTGCACTAAGAGACATGTGACATCGCTTTTATGAAAATGAAAGTTATATGATTTTGCCTTCGAAAAACGATTAGTGGGTCATATCTTAAATAAAATAATGGTGATTTGGCTTTTCAAACCCGCACCATTTTCTTTAAATGAATAAGTTCGTAAATGGTCACGTGACCAAAATGTGATTTTTAAAATTATGAATTACCTCTCTCTGAACACAAATTTTGCACTTAAACTTCAAGGAAAATGTAGAAAAGATGATGTGATAACGTTTACAGCACATCTGAGCGTAACTAAGAAACGTTGAACAAGATATAAGCAAGAAGTATTTTTGGCCGCCATGTTGGAGGGCAAAAGCATGCCCTCCAACATGGCGGCCAATACAAATCATACGACTTTCCTAAAAAATCAAACTGCCATAAAATATCTCCCTTAAATGCGTTTCCTCTCAAATCTCGGGTGTAAGATAATTTTTGTGTGCTCTAACAATTTTCGGCGTCAGCAAGATTCTAACTCATTGTTTAAAGGAAGCATTGGTCACGTGACCTCTTAGTGCAAGTGGCCTATTGATAGAGTTGAAAACAGAAACTCCTGAGTTGAAAACAATAAAAAATAACTCGTTGGGACCTCAGAATTCGGTAAAGGGAGAGTGTTAGGTTCCGTATTACTTAAACTTCTTATAACCCTTAGAATTTTTATTATGTTGACTGTATCTCACTGCGATGCATCTTACTGGCATGTTTTACCTTTAAACAATGGCGGGTGACGGCAAATTTGAAAGTTTCTGAACAATTCTAAAAAAAATCACGTTGCACGTGTTCAAATGTTAATCGGTAATGTGCACTTTCAATCAAAGAAATGAATTTTTTTAGGTTACGGGCACTTTAAATACGTGGCCCTTACCTTTGAAAATTTTTCAAGTTCTAGGGACTGTCCATGAAAAGAAACCATGTAGAAGTTCTAAGGATGGTGACCAACAACATACAAGTGAAGCTTCTACTAAACAGACATGTATCTGACATGTATTCCAAAACCATTGAACCCGGTTATTACTGAACTCATAGTAGTTAACTTTACTTATTTCCGAGTCAAGTGTCCTATTCAATATTGAAATCAAAATTTTTTTCTTATATTCTTTTCAGAAGTATAACATTCGATAGTGTTACTCTTAATTGTTTGATAACGTTGGTAAATATTTGTTAATATTGCCTTTAATGTGAAATTGTATCAATTCAAAAAGTGTTGCCCCATCTCATGAGTGTAAGTATATATACCACACAAGTAAAGTGCTTTTTGCGCGCGCTGATTGGATCGAAGGTGATTAGCCAAATCACCTCCAACCAGCCGTAAAGAAAGAGGAGAAAAAATGACTTGAACTGCACTTTTTTCGTTGACATAAAATGTCGGATCAAAAAAACATTGAAATTTATTACTCAATCGTGGAACGTTTGAATTCACTCGTTTCGTTCATATCATTTGACTTCATTTGAACATACGGGGCACGCCGACACGGCCCGCAAGATTGTAAAATTCCCGCGTATTTGCGCAGGCTACCATACGACGTTTCTCGTTCAATTTGAAATTTATTTACACGAGTATATAAATCGCACGAGTATGTTTTTTAAAAACTATCAAAATTTGAGCTTTTTGAAAAACACACGAGTGCAAATAAATTCCAAATTGAACGAGAAAATTCGTATGAGTACTTTTTACTGCTCTTTTCACAAACATGCGAACTCTAAAGCTCAAAAGCCGCCTTCACAATTGCGTTTTTCGCTGCCTTCAATCATAATTACGAACCTTGAAACACAGAAACACACAAAACGGATCGAAATCCACCAATCACATATCATCATCCATGACCTTTTGAACCCTTTAAGTAAAGTTTTGTTTCCTAAGAGGTTCGTTAAGATGATTGACGGCAGTGAAAAAAGGCAATCGTCAGTTGGCTTTTGAACTTGAGAATTCGCATGTTTGTGAAAAGCGCAGTAATAGTATACATGAAAAAAATACTTGCCTGGCTTTGTTTGGACTCTTTCCGCGGCCGGCTGGACGAACAGTGTAGTTGTTTGGCATTGGCTGGAAGTCGTCGCTTGTTTGTTTTTATCAGGAAAGTCTCGGCGGATTGTCGAGGTCAGCAGGCTCCTAAATATCTCATTTTGCTCGGAAATTCTTCCTCATTTCTCCATGTCCTCGAAACCCCAACACAATATACGGTCCTCTTTAAGCTTCTTTATAGTGCTTTCGCTTTTGGAATGTATTTTATTCTTCAATGGCATTTTCCGTCGTGGCAGAACTAAAATATTGGCTTTGTACGCCGGCTATTTTCCCCCTCGCGAACTTCAAAGCATCTATCAGGATCGATCAGCAAACTGGAGCGGCGAAGCGAGCGCTGAATAAAAGGCACCATTTTCATTCCCCACATGGCTTCGCAGCTCCATTCTCCGAGATATTTCTGCGTCGTGTTTCCTCGTTACTGGCCGCTCAAAGCCGAACAAATCAAAGGGTCCAGAGGAGTTGCGTGTGAATAAATGAATGACGTATTCAAAGTCTCACCTAGTCTCACCTTGAAATCTAAGCCGATCTTGCGAGCCGTCAGTCTCTTGGTTTGCGGTATATAGAATGTGTAACGAAACTGTAACGCTATCAAAATAACCCATTTTTTCAGAGGTTTTCGACGGGTTTTGATGTTTTAACGACAAACACATCTCCTCTGGACCCTGTGAACAAATTAAAGAAATTTTTTCATGTTGATAAAGTTTTGTTTCGGTTTGCTTGGTATTCAGCTTGTGTTGTATATACTAGCTTAAGCTCTGAGAATAATTATCATGTCACCTCAGACTCGGTGAGAGTAGTGGTGGTCACAAAGCGGCAACCACCCCCAATTCACCCGCTCCACTTTGGTGAATAGCTGTTAATCATTATCATTCCCGTATCTGACTACAAGTTTAGTTTCTGAGCTGCCTTCAGTTGCGGGAGTGGAAAGTGGCTGTAGGAAGATCACTGAGGGGCTATGACTTAGCTTTCGAAAGCCCTCTCTGTTTGGTGTTAGAAATAGTAAACAGGCTTTTAAAGAATAGAAGATATAAGACAAAAAACGTTACTGGATTCAAAACTCCAGGACGAAGTTTTCCAGATTTAGTTATTTCAATATTATTTGTGTCAAATTGTATCAATTCGAAAAAGGTTGCCCTCTTTCAGGGTTTAAAGCTCGTATGTAGGGACCGCGTTAGCAGTTTCATGAAATCCGTGGGATTAAGGTCCTGTGAGGATATTTTCATTGCTTTCTTTTTCTCCATACTACATCTGTAATATCATTACTTATTAGTAATGGTAACAGGGCTAAGTGGAGTCCAGTTGGGTCTGTAATCATATGAGTGATTAACAAAATCGGACGACCGCGTAGCGGGAGTCCGATTTGTTTAATCACGAGTATGATTACAGACCGAATTGGACGACACGAAGTTCTGTTACCAATTCATCATAACTTAAACAAAATTTTTGAAAAAAGGCTCTTTTTCAAAACGAGAAATTCCAATTTTTTTTGCTAGCAGTGAAAAAAGAGCCACTTAAGGGCGCGCGTGATGGCGCGTACTGTCCAATTACTTAGGCATGACGCGCACTGTCCTATTAAACTGTCCTATTAAGGCTTAAATCAGGACAGTTGATAGCCAACCACATTTGACAATTTTGTTATCGTTATGATTATACAATATACCGGACGCAAAATTACTTTCTTAGCGAGTCATTTTCCTGAAATATTAATATTGTTATTAGGTAGAAGCAGGGTAGAAGATTTATTAAAGATAAAAGTCATATTTTTATTGCCTTTTCATTTTGACGAAAGGCTACGCTCCACAATGAATATAGAGGAGAAGTCGTTACGTCACGTTGCCACGGTAGTAACATTTTTGGATGACACCACGGGAACCGAAAATTCACTTAAAAGCTAAATTCGCACCGTTTCAAACTTCATCGATCTTATTCAGTTTTATTTAATTTGTGAAATGTGGGCGAAATTTTCTGGATTGAATCCGAAAGGACCGTATCTGAGTTTAGAAAAAGAAAAAGAAACTTTTTGTGTTGTGTTCACCTGCTCCGCAAAGCGGGCACGTGAAATTAGGAAGTTTCATGTCGCAGTCGTGCAACGATGACCAAAAAATGTGCAAAAAAGCGTGATGCATGTGCAAAGTTGTTGTTTTACTAATATAAACTTATTGCTTTTTTTACCGTTCTCGTTGCCGTCGCCGTCGCCGTCGTTGTTGCCTAAGCTCCCTTTTGTTGTGATCCAAAAATTTTGCTACCATGGTAACGTCACGTCTCACTTCACCTCTCTATTGGTCCTTTCCAATTCCCACCGATCGATATGACCGACGGATAAAAAACTGCATGGTAATGGTTTCAGCTCCTTACTTCTACGGCCGTTGAACCCGAGAGTGAATTAAGACGGAAACTGGCTTTGAAATACCGTAAAATTCCGAAAATAAGCCCCCTAAAATAAAAGCCCCCCAAAATCGTAACGCAAAAAACCCTCCGTTAAATCGCCCCTCCGAATATAAGACCCCTGGGGGGCTTGTACTTGGAATTTCCCCTTGAATACAAAGTAAAACAAAGCAAAAATGGTAAATTTCCTTCCCACTACAAGCTAGCCCAATCGATTTTGAAACGCAAATTTCACTCCGTAAATAAGCCCCTCGGAATATAAGCCCCTCAAGAAGGGCCTTTGAAAAATTATGGTAAGTACATTGCCACCAACTTCAAAGGGGTGTCTGTAAAATCAGGGACAGACCTGGAACACCCCCAGAAAACCCTCCTGACGCGCCGGACGCCCCCCACCCCTCCCCCGAACAACCTTAATTACAAAAATTGGGCAAAAAAAATTACCAAACCTAAAAAGACCTAAGATATCATCAATCAATCAATCAATATATTTTATCTGTACCTAGAAAACGGAGATTGAATCATATTGACGAATTCACGCTTATTTAACGACTTCTGAAGATTTTAAGAAAGTGGTTCGTTGCCTTTATACGAATACTTACCAGCTAATTGTCTGAAATTTAGCTGCTAGAGCCCTTATTGAATGAAGTAAAAAAAAAAATAAACCAAACTAAAGAAAAGGGTTAGATTAGTCCTAAGCAGATGGCCCATGAGGGATTTACTCACTATACAGTTTTCACTAAATATCTTTTACCCAATTTGATGTGTATCTTGTTCGAGGAGTATCACTTATAAAATTCACTTATTTTGATTCTTGTCTTGTGTTCCTTGATTTTGATACTTTGTCTTTGAAGGAAAGAAAAATATTTTTTTTCGTTTTAGTGTTTCATTTTGAATTTACGGCTTATCTTTGATTTCCAAAATTTATTGCGCTTGATTTCTCAAATGGCGTTTTTGATTTTCAAAGTGAGATAGATATGGATCTTACCTAAGTGATAGCATCAGTAGTGGGTGGTCAGCAATACTCAAGGCAGGACACTAAGACATATATCATGGCCGAACGAGACATAGAGGGTGTTTTCCGGGGAAGCTGCCTCAACAAACATCAGAGCAGTCGCATAGACTGTTATTGTGAAAGTTTGAACGCGGGAGTCATTTCATAAGGAGGGTAAGTATGATCGTCTGGGTGAACGTAGTTTTGAATAGGACTTTTGTTGTTGACAGTGACAGACGTTTCGACGACCTGTGCGGTAGTCATCTTCAGAGTCAAAGTGATTTGTATCAGTTGTATCCGTTGTATCCAACGGAGGAACTACAGGACATCGCGCGCCCGGGGGGGGGGGTACTCCCATACATTACCCATACGGGTATGTGCTGCCCAACGGGGTCGCGATTTTGAAGCTCCTGATTTAGAACGGGGTATCCATTTCAGAGGCGTTTTCTAGAACGGGGTATAATATTTCGAACGCACGAAAGCTCCAGTTTTGTAAGCAGCCATTTGAAATTATTCAAGGACAGATTGCTTTTAAAATTACGGTTCAATGCGTTAACAAGCAAACTGTTGTACTCTTTGCACCTTAGAACGGAGTATAAAAAATTGGCCCATTTCTAGAACGGGGTATCAGTTTTAGGGCGAATTCTAAAACGGGGTATCAATTTTAGGGGAAATTTTTTTTAGAACGGGGAGCCAATTTGGAGTCCCGGGCGGCACATACCCACCCAAAAAATACCCAAGTGCCCCCCCCCCCCCCCCCCCGGGATCGCGCGCCAGTCCAAAGTGCTCTCTAATCTCAAGAAAAACATCGCACCCGAGGGATGTACTCAAGAAAAGTCTGGGTAACGTTTTGCCGCCGAGGCCTTCAAACGTTAATCCAGGCCCTGCTTACACGTAAGAAAAACTGTATGTTAGGACCCTGATTCGTTTCGTTTCGCATACAGAACTAAGTAATTTTTCAAACTAACATCGTAGAATTGTATTTTTTGGTAAAAAAAAATTGTTGGTACTACAAATGTACACTGCTTACATCCAACCGTCACATTCCTGTAAAGGATTCAGTTCCAAGACCATGAAATCCATGCCCTGCTCAGTGGCACATTACCGTCAAGGCCAAATAAGGGAGTGCCCTCTTCCGGGAAACACCTACAGAACAGAGAATTCTCCATGCAATATATAATATTAATTTGAGGAGGACTCGGAAAAAAAATCCGAGTCCCAGATGGGATTTGAACCCACGACCCTCCGTGATCTAGTCGGATGCTCTAACCACTTGAGCTACTGGAGACTCTATGGTGAGCAAGGGCCAATTTGTGGGTCTCGACTGGAACCGCATCACGCGGCTACACAGCCAAGTAATGATAGGCACACAAGAAGTGAAGAACTCACTAACAGCATCGCGCTGTCACCTTAAAGCATATCAAAGATGCGGCCAACCAACCTCCAAAGTGAGTATATTAAAGATGAAACAACAACAACATGATATTAATTTGAGGAGGACTCGGAAAAAAAATCCGAGTCCCAGATGGGATTTGAACCCACGACCCTACGTGATCTAGTCGGATGATTCATCCGACTAGATCACGGAGGGTCGTGGGTTCAAATCCCATCTGGGACTCGGATTTTTTTTTCCGAGTCCTCCTCAAATTAATATCATGTTGTTGTTGTTTCATCTTTAATATAATATATAATCTACCGCTCGAAAGAAAAAAACTAAAAACATTACACTCTTTTTAATAAAAGAATGTTGTTTTTTGGGGCCAGGCTGAATGTTCTTACTTTTTTGCCGATTTTAGCCTGAAAATATTCTTGTATTATTCTTGAATTATAATTGAAAGAGAAATGATTTATCATATACTTTTTGCGGTTTGTTCATTTTTTTTCTTGCTGTATACTATAGATATGGATTTCATTTACCGTTCATCGAACTGTCACTAGCACTGAACATTTGGCTATAACCAGTGCAGGTTTCTTCGTTTTCTTGGGTAGTTTTGCCATGAGAGGAAGAAATAATTTGATACGGCTACGTTAAAAACACATTTTTCAGATTTTTATCACTCAAAATAATCATCCTTTTCGAAATCTTAGCCTCGGGTTTATTCTTTAAATATTCTTAAAATTTTGCAAATTTCAGCCTCGATAGTCTTATGAAATAAACTCTTATAGAACAAAAAAGAGTGTAGCTGTAAAATCAATCACTATAACCAAGTAAATATCAAAGTAAAAGAAAACAAGACGAGAATCAAACTAAGTGAATTTTATAATTGATACTCCTCGAAAACGGTAGACGTCATCATCATCAGTAGATATTCATTTATAGAAGATATTGTCCTAAACAACAGGTATCCGATAAACAAGATGCTCCAGTCAGAATTGTCTTACCTTTCAAAGCCCGGAAATCAGAGAACGCGTAAGACACCAGCCCAGGGGTTATCGGGAGTGGGGCGGGGGTGTCCTAACTTTGGTTCAGAAAGGACTGTTGAACTTTTCTGTGGCAAATTACTTCTCCATTCCTTGGCCCCTTACCGTGTACTTGAATTCCATTCAAAGGATGCACCCTTGGAATATCCTGCTCTTGTGCTTGGTAAGAAAGATTGTACAGATTTCGTCGCCTTCATAGGAGGGTAGCCAAAAATAATTACATTTTTGAATATCTCTTGAATTTAGTTTAGTGGCAAGATGCAACGCGCGTTTCATCAAAAAATCATCCAGTTGAAAAGTGATATAGGATCCTGTCGATGTTAGACTACGAGTAGTCCCCCATTTTTCCTCAGGGATAGTAGAGGAAGCGAAACGCGAGGGCGCGTGAAAATCACCCCACGCGAGAAAAGGTGATACGCGTGTCGCCTTTTCTCGCGTGGGGTGATTTTCACGCGCGCTTGCGGTTCGCTCGCTCTACTATCCCTGAGGAAAAATGGGGGACTACTCGTAGTCTATGTCGATGTAAGAATTTCGGTCTCAAACGAGCGTCAGGTCTGATATAGGGGTCCGGGCCCCCGGACCCTATCCCTGAATCCGACACTGAGATTGATGCTGATGTCCAGCCTGTTTACACAGGAAAATTCAAACCAAAGGAACATAAACCTCCAATTGTAAAGCAACAAAACGTTGTTTATTATTTCAAGTGCATGTAGTCTGTGAGATGCAGACTGTCGGCGTCACAAGGCGACACTTACATTCGAGAGTAGTCAATCGATAAAACTCGGTAGCAATCAAACCATTTTTATCGATTGATGACGGAAATAGATAAACCATATTGCTGTGTCAAATCGATATTATCGATTTTTCATGATTTTAATGGGTTCACGTTCAACAAGCGTTCTTTTCGCTTTAGCGTGTAGACATTTGACTATGGTGGGCAGAAAGAGAAAGTATCGTCGAAAACACCGAAAATGAATTAAGTATTAATTAAGTATTACACAGACACGAATGCAGTAAAGCTTATCGCAACTTTCTGCTCTGCCTTGTTGGTTTGAGCCAGCAGTAATAAATGGATCAGCAAAGCAGTTGCTCAATGAAATTGGCGTCGAGAAAAGGCACGGCAAAGACGCTCCATGCTTTTCAGTTTAATTTATTTCTTTGCGCCATTTTTTATATTTTACATTCCGCAAGCCATGCCACATGCCATTCCGCAAATTCATTCCTCCTCTTACCCTCGCCGAATCTTATGTATTGATTTGAAAAAAAAAAAAACAAAACTCGGTAATGTAACTTCACCCAGAACTGCACAGTGACAGATCGCAGCGTAAACTGGGCACCTACAAACCTGGCCAATATCAGCCATCCGAGAAAAATTTTAAACCTGGTTTTACAGAAAAGATGGATTTTTTTGACGATTTTTTAAAAAATGATAATTGTTTGATCCTTTGACTCTTAATTGCAACTCATATGTCAAAAAATTAACTGTTTGCATCAATTCAGTTTCCATTTCTTGATGAGAGATGTATCTTCCGATATAAATCGATGAAATCGGCAAAAATCACGATAAATCGATAAGTTGCTCCAAACGCCAAAAGTTGCTCAAAACTGAATTGCCGAGCACAATTGGGAAAGGCCTAGCAGTCTAATGATGCAAAGGTTCCAATCCCCGCGACATTCACTTTCCTTCTTTATTGTATATCGATTTGTCCATTTTTTTTGCTTTGCGTTGCGGGCTGGAATCTTGCATGAGTGTCAAAACTACTTAGGGGACGGGGACGGGGACGGTTTGGGAGGAAGCGAGAAAAATAGGGGCAACTTAAACTAAACCTGTTGTCAACGCAAATTAACATACATTGTCTAATGACCAAACAAACGCCTGCGTTGCTAGCCTGAAATTCATCCGATTGCTTCGAGTCGTTTTCTCCTCTCAACAACATCTGAATCGACCGACCGTTAATGCCGTCCAGTGACGTCACTCACTACCCAAAACCTGGGTAGTGATTTTGATTGGTCGATTGCTAAACATTCGCATAATTATGTATAATTATGAAAAATTTTAGCGGGATTGCACTTGTCTTCGAAACTGAAATGCTAAATTGAACTGCGAATGAAGAATCATTGCGGAGAGTCGGTAGGTTTTTCATTCAGAGCCGCTTTGTGGTTTCGGCGGCCGGTGATTATGTTTACGCGAAGTTCTCTGAGATCAATGTTATAATTCGACCGTCTTGCTATTTTTACCGTCAAGTGTAATGATTCTGTTAGCTTTTCTTTCTTGTCTCCTTGTTTTTTTTCTTCGTTAAGGACCAAATAGCTTCTTTTCAATCAAAGCAAATCATTGTGTTTTTGAACTAAGTGTTCCGTGTGTGTGTTTATTTCATTGTGTGATTGCGACCGAGTTTGATTTATAGAAGTTTGGGCTTATAAAAGATAATGTCACAGTTTTTCAATGACCATGAAATTCAGAGTCCGGGTAGTTAGTTAATCAATTGTGGCCCTGAAAAAATTTGAAGGAAAAAAAACTACGAATTTTTAAGAAAATGCTTTTTTCGTGAGAAGGACTCTTAAACGCTGACAAACGTCAACAAATAGCGAAAACTATAATTTCTATATGTTTGCTTTGCTCGAAATCGCGCTCATTTACAAGGCCCTAAAGCGTTTTGCTGACTTGCAAGGACCCATCTGTTATAACGATACCCAAAATAAAGAGATGAATCTCATAGTTTATTAGATATAATCCGTGTAAAGTTTGCTTATCATTTTCGCATAAATTATGACCTAAATTTCGAAACCGCTGAATTTCTCGAATTGGGTCTTTGCGATTTTGGTGAAACTCTGTTCAGCGTAAGGCACTAATGCGCACTATGTGTAGCCGAGAGATTTTCACGAAAAAATGCCGGCAACAGCAGATTTTCGACTCAGACCTCAAAGGGGCGTGGCATTATAACCACGTGACATTTACTCCGATCGCCCAAAATTTTATGTTATATTGTAGATTGATCTATATGTTATCCATTCTATTTGTTAGACTTACGATAAAAGTAAAGGTGGGGATACCAGAGAGCTTTAAAGTAGGATGGTACCCCCCCAAAAATACTGGGTCGAGTCACCTTAAAGCAAAGGTCAAGGAGTAGTGACGTCACTGGACGGCATTAACGGCGGGTCGATTCAGACGTTACTGAGACTACTGAGGGAGTAATAACGACTCGAAGTAATCGGATGAAATTCAGGCTACTGCGTTTCTGGTACAACGTGCTCTGTGAACGCGAGCTGCAGTGATGTTATTGCAGTCCCTCTATTTTTTTTCGCTCCCCTCCCCCTGGAGCTATAATCCCCGACGGCCGCCCCCTCAGTACATTTGAAAATCAAGATGGCCGCCATTAACGGTAAGACGCGCTATATCTTGACGAGTCTCGAAAAAATAAGGGGACTGCGAATAGTCTGCTACCTTTGGCTTGTTTCCCTTTATTCTCACTGCTGACCCTTTACAGCGTCGCGAGATTTTTGCGACATGTATCTCTAGTTCAATTCATTAAACAAGGCTTTTTAGGGAGAACAGATACTTTGTTGCAAAGTTATTTCATAAAACTACCGTGGGAAAATCAAGTTTTTAGTTTCACTCACTCACTCACCACTTTTTTTCCGTGATCTACTACTGAACAGACCCACGGCAACATGGATTCCTTTCGTTTTATGCAATGAACCGCAGAAAGGAAAAAAACCGACAAACTTGCCTCGCCGTACCGCTTGATTGTACCAGACTGGTCGTTTTCCGGTGTCATTTGTCTGCAAATGTCATACACCGTCATTTTCCAAGTCACACTGACACGTTACTTTTCGTCTCTGCTTCTTAATTCTTTTCTTTTTGATGAAGGCCTTGATGACTCACTCAGAGTAGAATAATCGCGAAAACATTTTCAGACCTGCGAGTCTCTTTCAATGGCAACTCATGCGACTGAGTTTCCAGTTTAGGCATTTTCAAATCGTCAAGAACTCGTTCTGTCTTGGTTTCTCGGTTTTTCTTACAACAGCTATTAAAACAGCTCCTGCTAAACGTTTTTTCGAGGCCTTCTCTTGACCCCTCTCTTGCTTAATCCGAAATAATCTCTCTCCGTCAATCGAAGACCCAGGGGCAGGCAAGTTGAGTCGGGAGAAAAGGCGCGACGAAAGTCAAGCCATTTCTACAGACCCAACGGATTGCTCCTGTGTCTCCAAGGATGAAATAATCTCGCGAACATTTTCAAAACCGCGCGCCATATTGGACGAAAGAAACCGCAATTTTATTTTCTTGCCTCATGTAAGGGAATACGGATTTCGGAATCCAGAAGTAAGATATTTTTGCTTGTGGAATCCGAAATCCGGGAAAATTTTGCTTGTTGAATCTGGAATCATTGGCTTTGGAATCCGGAATACAGCTCAAAAAATCCGGAATCCCACTAACAATTAGAATCTAGAATCCAAGTTCCACTGACAATGACTGGAATCTAGTGCCTGGAATGCGGAATCCACGGTGTGAAATCCAGAATTCAAGACTGCCTCATGTTCCATTACATAGGGCGATTTTACATGTCATGTTGAAACGCAAACCATGCAGACTGCAGACTGTGCAGACTGTGCAGACTGAGTGTTATTTTTTTTTTACTTGTACCTTAATTTTCTAGTAAAATTTTTACTATAGTTTCCCGAAGGAGCGAGCACGGTGGAGGGAGGTAAGCTGTTTCTTTCTGTAACTGTGTTTATATTGCTACGATTATTTAAATTGTTTTAGTAGAAGAAGCTTTTTCAGGTTAAGTGACTTAAAATAAAACCCTTTTCGGCTTCCTACAACGAGCAGACATTCCCTCAATTTCCTTGATTGTTGATGATCGTCTTTGGTTTCACTCTACAGGGGCACCCAACGAGGATATAGTTCAAAACCACTTAACATAGCATTGTTGAACGTATTTTAGTATTCAAACGGTAAATATAGGCATATTTTTATCCCCTAAAAACTTTTCATCTGTTCGGATTTCCTAGCTGAAAGTCTAGTGATCCGAAAATTATAGGGATAAAAACTTACCTTCTCGAAAATTTCAGCCGGCAAAAGGCTCCCGAAAATTCTAGGTGGCCTTTTTCAGGGTCAAAATCCGTTAAAAATGGGTAATTATACCATTTTGTCGATGTTCGAAAATCCTAGGAGAGGCTAACCTGAGATCAGGCTCTATTTTCGTTTCGCTTTGAAAATTACATTACGGCGGGCAAGACGAAACGAAAAGACAGCCTGATACAAACCTTTAACGAAATGTCTGCCGCCCACTTTTTTGATTGATTGACATTTGCCGAATCAGCCAATCAGAACTACTTCCGTTGCTTGTTTTTCTAGTATGCAAATTTTTCACGCGTGGGAAAAATGCAGACTGACTTAAAAAATAGCTTTTATCTGTTAATCAAAATGCAGCTTGTTAGCGGTCAACAACTTGCAGAGAGATTCAACTCCGCGATACACTCACTTTCCGTAAATAAAGCAAACCTGAGAAGATATGAACAACCACATGAATTGTCTAAATTTCCATGGCACATATAAGGGTATATTTTCCTACCATAAGACCATAAAACAATAAAAAAGACACCAAAATCGATCCTTCTCTCCGCCGACGACGAATCATTCACGAAAACAACCACGCGAGGAATAAGCGCTTTCAACTTCCGGCGTTTCCGACAGCCAATCAGATCTTGTGGCATTGTTCTAACAGCCAATCAGCGTTACGGCCAAAATCTGGCCGTAACGAGCATAAACTTGTAATAGTTTGTATTAGGCCCAATTTCAGCGGTAGCCGTTAGAGAGAATGTATGAGAACCGCTCAAATTGGGCCTGATCTCAGGTTAAGGAGAGGCAGGCAAGCAAGAAATTTTACGACAAATGCTCCGAAAACTCTAGATCCCAAATCGTCTTCCGAACAGATATTTTCCCGAAAATTGCCGTTGGGTGCCCCTGACTCTATAATTCAAACCGGTGACTTGCCGTCATTTCTTCAAATCTTACAGATACCGATGTCATCTTTGTTAGCTCGGAAGATTCGGGTAAGACTTTTGTTTATGTATTTTTTTTATTCGATTCTCAATAGTGTCCTTCTGGGCGGGTTTCCCCTCGGGGATCGACAATTGTATTTGCTCCATGCATTCACTATCCCTTATTGGCGTGAGGAATCAATGAGTAATTTCAAGTAGCTTTTGCAATACTGTAATACTTTGTTATTGTCATGCAAATAAAGCTTATTGTTGTTGTTGTTTGAAACCGACAATCTTGTTAGAGTATCATGGTTCTTGTTTATGCAGCTCCAAAACTAAATATTTCATTAGTAACAAAAGTTTTATTTGTACAACTCGAAGATGTGGAGGGGGTTTTAATGCACATTGAACTAGATCCCCCGCCGTGTATTTTAGGTATATTTTGTCTTAATCTTCATTGAATATTATCTATGAGAAGTTTCAAGTCGCTGCCCTTCTTCCACTTCGCTTACGGACCTTACGGAACCGCCAAACACGTGGAAATCAGAATATTTATTTTTAGGTAGATATACCGTTGATTTATTTACACATTTTAAAGCAAGGCCCGTCTCTGAAACGTCTCGGTTTGATATCCCGAGCTAACAATGATGACATCGGTATCTGCAAGATTTGAAGAAATGACGGCAAGTCACCGGTTTGAATTGCAGAGTGAAACCAAAGACGATCATCGACAATCAACGAAATTGAGGAAATGTCTCTCTCGTAGCCGTTGTAGGAAGCCGAAAAGGGTTTTATTTTAAGTCACTTAAACTGAGAAAGCTTCTTCTACTAAAAAAATAAATAATCGCGGCAATATAATACAGTTACAGAAAGAAACAGCTTACCTTCCTCCATTGTGCTCGCTCCTGCGTGAAAGCGGCGCTGAAAGCACGCGAAACATCTCCCGGTAAACATGAGCCCGTGATTTTCTCATTTCCTACCCATGACCCTTTCAGGTACACTTCAGTGCAGATATGATGGTGATGCACAGTGCACATAATGAGAGGAAGCAGGAAACTATGATAAAAATTTTACTAGAAAATTAAGGTACAAGTAAAAAAAAAATAACACTCAGTCTGCACAGTCTCCACAGTCTGCACGGTCTGCAGTCTGCAGTCTGCAGTCTGCATGGTCTGCGTTTCAACATGACCGCGATTTTACAGTTTTTTCATGTGAGCAATACTCGCTTTCCAGCAGTACTTTTGGTTTCCAATTATGTTGCAGTTTCCAGCCTGTAAACCTCGTTAGGGCACTGCGCCGTGTTTTAATAGAATTTTATAACCCGATTTTCTACTTTCAACGTGCACACTCCTCGTTTCTAACACAAAATCTACTGAACGGCTAGAATTCGGAGCCCCCTTTTTCCACAATGATAAAACGATTTAAATGGCGAGAGGTTTTGCGGTTGTATCAAGGGCATCGAGAATTGTTGATCAACAAAAACATGAAGCACACCTTCAAGCGGTCAGATGCTAGAACAACTGTAGCAGATAACAAAAAAGGTAAATAGTTCAAGTCAAGCGGCTTTTGATGCCTCATCGCTGCAAACCAAAGTGAATTTTACCATGAATTGATCACTTGATCACTGTATGTCAGACTATAAGATGAGATCTTCGTGTTCTGTTGCTGAAAGAAATGGAGCCGTGTGTCTGAGCAGGTTTCGTGTAGCTTGAGAAAAAAATTTGTGGATGAAGCTTTTTCTATTCCGGTCAAGACAAGTATGTTGAGAGTGATTTGTTGGATACGAATGTGCGTGTAGTCGCTAGTTTCTTGATCTTTCTTTCCTGGTTTTGTTGTTTATCTGTCACGTCGCGAAAATTCGTTATAAAAATCCTTAACATTTAATTCACGATGCATTAGATAGGACAAGAGATCGGCGTCTGAATCAGTGCCATATCGAAGTCTAAAGTCTCGGCCGAGCCAGGTGGACTGAACGGCTCAGCCGTTGCAAATTATAATAGGCGTTCCTAAAACATGCTAAATGATTCAAACGCCCAACTTTCATTTGATCAATTCGATGCATTATAGCTACTACTGGTGGAAGTTCGAAGTCTGAGCAGTCCTTAGTTTCAGTTTTTAAGTCATGCAACCCACCTTGAAGAAGTAGGGACTTTAAGATAGGTCACGACGGTCGCCTGGGACGGATGAATGCGTATACTGGCGGCCTGGAGCCATGACGGTAAAAAGGCGCGAAAATTTTCATTTAAGATTCGGACAACAAAACAGAGGAGGGTGAAGAATATGTCTTTTGATAAAGTGCGAAACTCGCTTGTAATTTCTTTCGCAGAAAGCTCAATTACTGAAGAAGAGTTTCCATTTTAAAGGAAGAATACGAATCAGAAGAATAAGAGTACAAATTAAAGCTAGCTAGTTTTCAAAGCTAGTCGATGTTTTTCTTTGAACTTTCCTCTCCTAAGCCAACACCGTTTGTGTTAAAGAAATCTTTTCTTGATACAAATACAGTTTTATGTTTAAAAAGACGGCTAAAATCACACTGTTACCTTTCTTTTCGGCAATTTTCCTCTGCCATAGCGGACGACTCTAGGTAGAAAACAAGAAGTCTCGAATTGCAGCGGAGCGGAGTTATGTCTTGAACGAACTTCGACGTTTTCGTTTTTTGTTTTTTTTTTTCAGTTCACCGATAGGTAAATCAGTATAAACACAACCCAACGCATATTTAACCCATTGGGTACAAGTACAAGACAAGTAACAGTAAGTACGGATGAACTCTTACCGGTCTTCACCGTTGTCTTCACGACGAGAAACCCAGCGAAAACATACCGTCCCAGAAGGACGACTGTAAAAGGTCACGCGTGTTTTGCTTGACCTAGCATCTATCCAACCGTCGCAGGCGACCGTAGTGACCTATCTTAAAGTCCCTAATGACTGAAGCAGGACGGTGATCGGCCCCAAAATCAAAATGCAACGCGCAAAACCTAATCTGTAATTCGAGGCGCCTATGAGACAAAGAAACTGAGAATAGAGGTGCCTGAACACCCTCAAATGAACGACACTGACTATTCAAGACAGAGCGTTCCCGACCCGAGGGGTTGGTCGTTATTGGCACCTCCACAGGCTGAGCCTGCACCGCTCAGGGCCATTTGTGAGCCGAACATACTCTATAGGGTAGTTTTTTCGAGTACGGTTTCCATATTGATCGCTACGTTTAGCAAGTCAGCTGAGTAGACAGAGTTCAGCCCTCTCCGACGTAGGCCGAGATCTTTCGCGATTGCAGTGATTGGCAACCTGGAACGAGAATACCGGCTGAAGCAATATGCTAACATGGCTAATGAAAGATAATCCTTATTTGTTCCTCAGATTTTCAGCTGAGTGAAAGAGAGAGAGCCTTGGCAAGCGTAGCAGATCAAATACGATGTGCAGCAGATGTTCTTCGAGCTCCTATGAGATTTCCAGCTCCAACTCGTCCCCTTAGCAAAGACAAGAGAGAAAGTAAAGGAACTTCACAGTCTATACGAAAAAACGATGAAGTCAGCTGTTTTATATCATTACTACATAAGCAGCCTAAAAAATAACGAAGTTCTCAAAGAATCAGGGCTAAACTCATCGAACATAACTGAAACATTAAATACCTCGGAAACTGAAAGGGCACGCTTCAACAAACCCTTATTAAGGGCAAAGGAATATTTTTAATTTCCAAAATGTCCTCATCAGGCCATACGGCTCCACCGGCAAAAACCTGCCCAGCAGGTTAGGTAAGGTAAAGCTGTAAAGTTTTTTGTTAGTGTCCGTACAAATTATTCCCGGCTAGAGCCCACTATGTTACCTAGGAGACGTTCAGAGCAATAACGTGGTTTTGTTTCGGCGGCTGGTATCATCTGATACTTTCACTTAGCCTGCGAAAACATCCGTTTCTCCTCGCTCTTCTCGCCGCTGGGGACGTTTCGCGCGGAGGAACTGAAACGTGCGCGAAACGTCCGCGCGAAACGTCCCTAGCGGCGAAGAGCGTGGAGAAACGGATGTTTTCGCAGGCTAACTTTCACTCAAAACATGACGTTCTTAGGCTTTCAATTTTTGACCAGTCAGAGGGCGTCAGATTCCACTTCTTTCCTTTCTCAACCGAAATCAATAGTTCAGTCGAAGAAAATAGCACCACAGACTGCGCCATCAAAATTAACTCCATCTTCATTACAGTCTGAGTCTTTTCAAATGTCAGTGTTCAATTCTTCTATTCAAGTTACAGCGGCGAAGCAAAATAAACTAGACAAACGGCGCCAGTCAAACTTGTGTAATGAAGTATCTATTGAAATGAAAACCAATTAAAATAATTAGTATTGAATAGAAATTCTGCCGAAAACTTCATAATTATAGAGGCCAGGATTTTAGCGGATTGCTTTTTGTTTTGGGTTATGAGGTCTAATATTTACATTTCAATCCCAGGTTTGACGTCGGTTATCTTATTAACTGCTGCATGGTCAAAAGACCTCAAGAGAGCGGACAAATTTATCTACCGATTTAGGCATTTCGAGTCAGCATGATGATTAAGTTATCAATTTCAAGTATAAATGTCTTTGTTGGTTTTTTATTGTGCGGAATATTTGTTTATCACTTGTACTTAATTAAGACATTGGTTCCCCTATCTACACACAATTTAAACACGTTTTCCAGTTTAAACAAAGCATTTAATAGGAACAACCATGTTATTTAATGAATTCATGGTAAGCTGCTGGCAAGTTTGGACAGGTAGACATTCAAATAGTTTGGCGTCGAGTGTTGTATGCTTTTATATGAGTGTTATGCTCATGAAGATCGTGCATTAGGCGAAGAATATAACCACACATCTCGGGACTCGGTACAGTGGAACACTTTCTTGGCGATCAAATTATTTTGTCAAATCAGGTGAGTTTTGATATTGAAATATCTATATTCATACAAAGATTTTCCTCTCGCGTGGATCTTTGGAGCGGTTTTTGCTGTTGTTTTCAGTGTGCATCGCTAGTGAGCCTAGTAAGCGTTGTGCACACGTGGATTCTGCAGGCACTAATCCTTTTCGACAGTTTATGTGGAATAAACAAATTACAGCACTTGCGATGAAGGTGCAAAATGTCAACTCTAGTTTAGTCTTCTGTTACCACCAGGTATAGCTTAAATGCGGTCAGTTCTAAATTGAGCTTCGTTGAAGTCATTTTTAGAATTCATCTTCACAATCTATTGGTTTATTACTGCGTGCATGAGGCAAGAAGGTTTAGAGGCTCTTAAAGATCGGTTACCTGATCACCGAATTTCTCCCAAAATTTAAGTTCAAGTAGAAATATAGAAATTTCACTTTCCAGAAACCAAATGACCCGTATTATTTATACTGCTGAGAAAGAGTGAAGTCGTAACAGTCTTTTCCGGCGCAAGAGAATGATGTCTAAATAGTTAGTTTTGGTTCGAATATTTCAAAGAAGAATTTCAGCGCTTACACACTGAAAAGGTATAAACAGATTCAGAGATTTTCGATTTGAGGAGTAACTGTAAAAAGTTCACCAACTTGGACTGGATCAAAAGAGGGGAAAATACACTTTACCGCCGGTTTTCTTAAATTCCGGCACTGACTCCTCCCTATTGAAGTGAACTATGCTTTTTTCAGTCATGTTCACCCCTCAACATCTGTTAATTCCGTTAACTGATGAACGTTTCCGAAAACCAAACCGTGGCTCTAAAAATCGTTCCTCCTCATGTGATATCTCATTTGAGAAGCCCCTAGAAACATTTGCGCGGGGTGCGGACCAAAGTGGTAGAACATGGGACTGACAGACAAAAAAGATGATCACTGATAAATGATCCCGCCCCTCCCTGCAAAGCGCCAGTCGATTGTCACGAAGTAGCGTTTGAAACGTTATCTTCTCAGTCGTGGCAAACCAGCACAACCGACTGAAAAAAATGTCGCTTTGATTGTGGACATTTTTTTTTTCCTGAGTTTAAATCTGTCTTAGTTGTCGGTTTGAATTGCTCAGGTGTTGATCATAAGTAGCTAGTAATAGTCAAATCGCAACTGAAATATTTTTAAAATGCGTGACACTCAAGTTTACTAAGCTGCTGTTCAATGAAACTCAACAGGTTTTTTTACGAATTTTCCAGATAATTTTTAAGAAATTTTTTTTAGCAGAGTAGATCTTTCATTGCTTGATTAATTTCTAACAGCTTTAAAGTACTTTCGGATACTTGCAATATTTAAGATACTCTTCCACTTAAAAGCTTATGTCTAACTGTGATAGTAGACTGATTTGTACTCTTTCTTGAGTCTTCTATTTTGTAATCTGGCTTCTGTACGAACTCAAGTGCTTCTTCGTGTGTGGAACCGCACCGCACTAGGAGTAACAGGAAGACCGCACCGATAGCATTAACTAGATTTTCATGAGAACTAAATATCTACAAAGTGGCTGCTTCATGCCTAAATAGACGGTTTTCCATTTACATTTCTTCCCAAAAGCCAGGATTGGATGATCATCGCCGATGAAATGCTTTACACATTTTATTCTGCAGAAACTTATTAAAACTGATATAAACCGCACACAGTGCTGCCACCCCACTGGACACCACCAGCTTGGAAAAATCTGTTGCACGCCAGGAAACACATTAGGGAGCTTAAGCAAAAACGACGGCGACGGCTACGAAAAGGTCACTCAAAAAGTGAAGTCGCGCTGCTTCAAACTTTATCGCGCTTATTCCATCTCATTTATTTCGTCAAATGTTGGTATCAAAGTCTAGGAAAAGAAAAAGAAAGTTGTTGTCTTGTGTTCCCGTCCTCGACAAAACGTGAATTTAGGCAGTTTCACGTTGTAGTCGTGCAACGACGGCAAAGAAATGTACAAAAAAGCCTGATGCACGTGCAAAGTTGTTGTTTTGCTAATCTAAACCTATTGCTTTTTTTTGCTTTCTCGTTGCCGTCGCCTTCGTTGTTGGTTAAGCTCCCTATTGACTACTGAAACACAACAGTTTTAAGTGTTTGATTGACTGTTCCATAATCACAGTTCTAAATTTCATCACAGCTTCCTTCCTGTAGTATTGTGGCTGTTAGCAGCGAGTGAGTCTGGGTCAGGTCCTCCTTCTTGGAGCCCGGATTCCGTTCAATTTAATCCCGGGTTCAGTAGACCAACATGGCCAATTAATAATTTGGTACAGGCCTATGTAAAATTTTAACCATTATTAAAAATGATCAAAACAATTTTAAAGAAAATTACTATCCATGTTCTACTATCAATTGAGCTCTCTTAACCTCCAGGCATTAGAGCAAAGCAAAGGAAGATTTTTTGTTCGAGAAGGGCTCTCAGATGACTATTTTTAGAAGTCAAACCCAAACCTTTTATGGATAAAGAGACTAGTACTATACTACTGAAGAGTTTATTATGGTATTTCTAAGGAGATTATTGAGTGATTATCCATCTTCAGAAAACTAGAAGTAAGGAAGTCGCTAAAATTTTGACCGATTTAACGTACGTTTTATAAAACATCTTCCAGCTCAGCTAGTAATTATGTGAATATTTAATCACTTAAAATATGCGTTGTTACCACGAAAAAAATCTTTGGAAATTCGTCTACAGAGAGTCGGAAGTTTATCGTACCCCAAAAAGTGATGTTGTGGTGACGCGTCCGAATCAAAGGCAACGGATCTCTCAAAGCGGGTATCGCAAGCCACGCGAGCGGCAAGACGGCGACATGCGAGAAACGTAGATCGTAACTGATTAACCGCTCGCGGGCCTCAACTGCTCCCTGACTAGTAACTGACGGCTCACAGTGTAGATTAAAGGTAATATACAGTTAACAGTAAATTTAAATGGATAAGAATAAGCTGTGGAAAGTGTAGATGGTTTTCGAGCCGATATCTTTGGGTTTGAAAACAGGTCCAGTTGATTTTTGAGGAGACTGAATACTTTGACCTAGAGCAGATAGAGGCGAATATATAACAATTATTCACCAAAATGAAGGTGGCTAGTATTGGATATTTACCGAGGCCGCGAAGCGGCGAGGTAAATATCCACCCACTACTAGCCACCGACACTGAGGTGAATAATTGTTTTATTATATACTAAAACAGTGAGATAATTGAGCACAAAATAATGATTTTTAACTCATTTACTGTTGCCAACGATTACAATTTTGTCGCGCGATGACCGAACGGCCGCGGTCGTCGCCTTTTCTTAGCGACAAATAAAACTTTTGAAGGCGTTTGTTTAGCTCTTGCGGGAAAGTTTCTTCAAAAGAAGTTGTGAATTCTGTTTGTATTTAAAATAATTCTGTAAAAAAAAATTATTAAATTTAGTTTTAAGCTTATTTATGAACAAGTCAACTAAATAAAGTAACGCAAGACTTAAGCTTAATTTGCATTTGTAAGCAAAAAACTTTTTCACCGGTTTTATCGATAACTATTCAAGTCAAAAAGACAAAGCTTTCCCTGTTAAAACTTCCAAACCGAACTTCGTCACCTTCTTCATGTATTTCGGAAATGGCTTGCTTGATTAGTTGGGAAATTTCCTAGTTTGTTACGGCAGCAAACCGGAAAAGCATTTTGCTCGCAACCTACGCGAGTTTGGCGTCGCTCGCTCGGAGGAACTGGAGGTGAATCAGTGAATAGTGCAGGATATTCACTGATTGAGTAGCCAATCAGAGCGCCCGAAAAACACTATCCACTGTTTTAGAATATACTAAATGTGTATACTTGGGCTTGCTTCGCAATCATTTATGTCGTACAGCGCTTGTTTATGTTTCAGATAAAAGGGGATTCCCAGGCAGACACCACAACTCCATTCACAGATTGCTTATCAGCTTTGTACAGACAGTCTCTACCTCACGTGTGTCAATTGTTTTCTCGCGATACATTCAGGAGCTGGTACCACATCTTTTAACAGAACAATCGTTAGGACCAAACGTTTCGGTTATTTCAAAAAAAAGAAAAAGAAAAACGAGGACTGAGTTTTCCAGGTTTAATAGTTTATTTTGTCCTTTTTTTTTTCAAGGAAACAGAAAACTTTTAGCCGCCAGGCCAGGGCGAGGTAGCCGGGGGGGGGGGGGTGCTCGGTACACCCGACATACATACATACACACATACATCTAGCCGGATTTATGAAAACCACACCAGCTAGTTCCTTGAGGCCACACACCTTAAACCGACTCAACTAAAGTCAATAATTTCAAGAAACTCAGCTCTTACCCATGGTTCTCTTACAGCAAGCCCCTTATGTTTATTCTCGCCGCAAACCTGGCTACTGGCGCTAGATCTCTGAGCAAATCTTCTGGGCCGTTTTGAGGTATGTTTTCAAAAATTCGGCCGGACATACATACATGTTTTTTATTTGGAGTCTTATACAACAAACAGTATATCGACTATTTCCAAATAACTAAAATTATTAACAACAAATATTCCTAACCATATATGGCTAATAAGTTATTAATTGTCATGTTCATTAATTATGCTTTAAAAATCGTCTCTTCTTAGTTTATTTCCTAGAATGCTACCGTTAAAACCATTCAAATTCCAAAACGCTATTCGCAAATGACGTGACACACAGAATGGAAAAAGAAAATGGAAAGGGATTATTTATCTCATTAACATCTCTGCAATTAGGATGAGAGGTTGTAGTGGTTGATTATTGTGATAGTTCCTTCTTCGGCGTTCGTTATAAGGCAGTTCTCTCTGAGGACCGGCCCGGATGCAGGCAAAACCACGTCAAGGCAAGCTTTTGAGGTGTACTGTTTTTAAGCTATATATACTTGGTATGAACAGTAAGAATTTCACGAGTTGAAGCCTATAAAACTGAACTGGTAGGGAAATCAGTCATTTACGTATTCACCTTATGGCTGCCATAGAGGTGGCCGCCCTGTGAAGGAATTTTTTAAAGTTCTGGTTATCTCGGATTAATAAAGAAAATAAATTATCGAAAATAACATACGATGAAGTAAAATGGAATGAAAATAAAGCTTTCTGGAGCAAAAAATCAGAAGCACCTTAGATCAGATAGGACTAGGAGAAGTTTGGATAAAAGCACATTATATGAAGGAAACGAAGGGACAATAATTTTAAAGGCAAAGGCCGTAAGGATATAGAACTGCAACAGTGGATGAGTGAAATGAAATGACATTAAAAGTGATGCTGACCAAAATAACAAAATGAGAACATACCGAAAATTCAAAACACTAATAGAAAATCACAAATGTGAGGATTACCTTCGCCAGATTACCAATACCCGTCACAGAATAAGTTTAACAAAACTGAGATTTTAAAGCAACCACAAACTCGCCATAGAGATGGGCTGATAATCAAGACCTTATAAAAAACCCGAAGAAAGAATATGTCCAATTTGTAAACTTAATGGAGGACGAATATCACTTTTTAACTGTATGCCCCGCTTACCAGGTAAAAAGAATCGTTCTATTCAATAACCCTGAAATATGAATTATCTTATAAGAGTGAACAAAATGACACCAGATGAAATATTCATGTTTTATAAATCCCCCTAGCGAGAAGCCTGAAACCTAAATATTGATAGCTGGAAGGCATGTGGATAATGCTCCAAATTTAGAAACGAGAAGGAAGCTAAAGACAAAAAGCAGATCAAAATATGTGTCTGTGTGTATGCAATCATCGCCTATTGTAATAACTTGTTATGTATAGTGGAATAAATAGCTTAACATAGAAGACTGTAATTTTGAATTATGATTTGGAACTGACGGTTGACGCACCAGCTGGTATAAGGCCCCAAATAAAATATTGTCTGGTCTTGTCTTGGCTGTATCATTTGAATTCTACCAGGAGCTTACTGACACTACATATAATGAAAAGAAGACTTCTCAATGGAAAGAGGTTGGACGTGGGAATGGACTCTCCCGGTTAAAAAAACTTTGTTAAGCGCCCTCCCTCCAGGGCGGCTAATGAGAAGCTCAACTCTAATCTTTTACGGCAGTCTTTGCTTAAAAAAAAAAAAAACCTAATCTTACTCACTTTCCTTCACCAAAATTCACTGAACTGTTGTTGTTTTTTTAACCCGTAGATGCAAATCGACATTGGATTATCTAAATATAGACCGTCGCTCCAGTTTTCTTACATGGCTAAAAATAGTCTACAATGGCCTAAGAGCTTTTGCAGACGTGAGCCATAGTCCTTATTCCGATAGTCTTTCTCCGCCTTTGTGGTGGCATTGTCAGCTGCATTGTATTTCGTTTGCGAACGGATTGTGGTACATAAGTCGAGCACTTCTCTGTGTCCTTTGTGCTTAATTAGTTTATGACTTTTTGTTCGCTTTTGTTTCAAAAAACGGGAACGCTGTGCCCCTTTTTTGAATAAGTAGGATCTCATATCACCTAGTGATATCAGTAATATACTGACAACATAACTCACAAAAATGGTAGGGTGATATTTAGGTTGCACTATTGACACATAATATTTGCCCTGTATTCAGTTTTACCAGTCGACTGAATTTCATATGTAACGTGTTGATCATTATAGAAAATGTTTTAAAAGTTAACTCGTCATCGATCAAGCTATTGAATGTGGTTTGGCTACTTGCCCTAATCGGTAACGTATTTCAGTTTGTCACCACCCCACTGACATCTCCAAAATTCAAACCAACGCAACGAGTAAGAAACAAGTGTCGGTTTCCTTTCGCTCAGTGCATTGAAGTGTGCTTAAGTCCAATATCGCACTTTAAAGTCACAGTGCTTATATAAGTCAGTTGTTTTCGAACCTCAAGCACAGCAGAAGCCGCCAATAGTTGTGTGTTGTGCATGTAACGAGACAGCATCCGACCGACCGACCGGCTGACGGTAGATGAAAACACCTTCCTTTTACTGCGATCAATTCCAGGTAAAAGAACAATCATGATAGTTTATAGCTTTCTCTATGTTGCAAAACATCTTTCTGCAAAGTCATAAGTCTTCCTTAAGTGAGAGAGTAGAGCACTTTCTACTTTTGATATTGCATGTAGCTGATGTCGGTGATGAAAGTGGGTTGTAGGCCTCAGTAAAACTTGCATGTAGAGCATGACATAAATCTAAGCTTTACTTTTAGTGTTCAACTCACATGGGTTCAAATTAGCCTCTTTACATATTTTTAACGTGCTTTGACTCGCTGTATTTCCATTATCGCTTCAATCTGAAAGCTACGTTTCATTGTCATTTTTTGAAATCAGTATTTTTTTATTTTTATGTCTGTCGTCACTAACACATTTCCCGTCATGGAAGATCGAAGCCAAACTCGAGTAATCATGGCTTTTTGATAAAAAAAACAGTTTGACAGATAAAAAAAAAATGCTCCTCAAGGTGGGTTTGTGGTTTTGTTTTTGTTTTAGCAATTTTCTTGCCCGTAATCAATTTGGTGGACGGAAGTCAGCTACTTTAAAGAAAAAGAACGTCAAAATTTCATGCTTTGAATGGAAAATAATAACCTTTCCGGTTACCGAAGGTGGGGTAAATTTCCTGTTTTGAATAGAAGTAAGAACTGCTTGCCGATGGAGGTTTTTTATTTTAGGGACTAATCAGATTGTTGCTGCTTAAGAAGAGCGTTCTCTTGAATTTAATTTTCATCCAGCTACTCCGAAATAACATGAAAATCTTTTGCTTTTGCTTTAACTAATAATAGTGGAATAATCCTTTTGGAGAATATTTAACCTTTTTCATTTTGATATAACGATCAATCAAGCGCAGCTTGAATAAATCGTTGGTATTTTTTTACAATATTGAACAAACAATAACACTTAAATGTAGAATAACTTAAAATACTTTGTAGTGTGATTTCATGTTTCGCACAACAGCTTTCGTGCTCATGTTGGGATAATTTCAATACTCAGTACAGTTATTCAATATGTTTCTAAAGTGTAGTACGTTATCTCTATTTTTGATCGAATGGCTCTGCTCCGAGATCGATTGATATTGATCATCAGCTCCCCAGTGAATTGCGGTTTGTTATGTACAATAAGACCTTTGTTCTCGACTGAAACGAATAAGACAAAAGCTTTGCATTCATAATTTCTAGAATCTAGAATTTTACTTTTTTTTGAAGAAAATGCTGTAATGAATATTTCATCTTAATTCATTTCGTCACAGTCGAGTTTTCCAGAGTAGCATTATAACTATGACGTAGTCGTGTTTATCATCAGGCGTCTTCTGGCGGGAAACTAGCGCGAAATCGTGAACGACGGCGGAAGTTGGGGTAAACATGGTGGTTAAAGCGGAATTCTTTACACATTTTATTTCCCTCAGCCTACAAAGGTTTTAAATCATTTTCGTGTCTTTTGCTCAAATGTTTTTGAAGTACCTGACAACTAACATATTTGTTTAGTGGAAACGTAACCTTAACCAAGTACACGGTATGTCAGCCATTGGGCTAGCTTTGGAAAATGCATTTAGGAAACCGAATAAAAAATGACACTTAAATTGTAAATCATTTTTCTAAACCGATTGACTGAGATAAGACACATGAAGAGGGCAAATATTAATGGTATAACTGTGGTCAACTAATCAACTAATATTACACTATCTTAAGTTTGGATAATGATCGATTACAGTGGAGTAAATTATTGTACGGTAATGTCGTCATAAAATCCCTGAAAACCCTTAGCTATAGGGGATTTTAAACCGGCTACACTCTTCCCCGAAGAGCAAAGGTAAATTGGACTGCCTGAATAGATTAGAATGATCTCTCCTGAGAAGAGATATAGTAGTTTTATACCTTTAGACAGTAATTTGGTGTCGTTTCAACAGCCGCAGGAATCAGCAGCAGTTGGTTTCTAGGGGAACGTCTGTGATGTTCGACGTCACTAAATAATACAGTTTAGTTTTATGATTCAGTTCTTCGGTACTAAGTCTACTAATTAAGGTCAAAAAAAAGTTTATAAGTTTATAAATGAAAAATCGTGATACCTAATTATTCATAAATATAGGTCATCGGATTTTAATAGCCCCGTTCATAATATCAGAGGGCTGAGTTTGAACATTTCGTTTTCAGTTGCATGATTGTGATTCCCTAATCCTTTTTGTATTTTATTTTTAATTGTATATTAAGGTATATCGCCCTTTATAGCACCTGAGAACTTAATAACTTAGTTGTTTATTAATGACATTAATCAGTTGTACTGGATTTCTGTACTAAGAGAAATTTAATCTATTCGTTACTTTGAAATGTTACGCACATTTACTGACTGACAAAGAATCACAGGTTCTTTGTTACAACATGAATACGAACTTGTTTAATTAGTATTTCATGCATGCAATCCGTTAGAACTAAAAATTATTGACAAGCGAAAAAAGAGCTTGATGTTGCAATAAGCAATTTTAAGAGCATATACTAAACAACTTGTGGCATATTGTATTGTGATATTGACTCTCTTTCAAGTCTCTTAGAATTAATGAGCCAAATCAGGGAATCAGATGTTCTAGTCCTTAATCGCGGAAACATATTGTTTACCATGTTTACTGAAGCACAGTAATATCGCTCCTCCCACGCAACATGTGGCCGAAGTACCGAAATCATTATCACCAATCACGTAATGTATCTTATCTTCCACTAAGACTACGGGATCTAAATCCCATAAGAAACTTTCCTTTCTTAAGACAAGACTGAGAAAAAAGTAGACTTCCTGACAGAACTTTCAACCCTGAATGTATAGCTTAGAGCAAGAGGAGGAGCCCCAAGGTATTGATTCCTTCGCTTATTTGTTTATCAAGAAGATCAGGCTAATTTAAGGCTGTATACAAGAAGACCTATAACACAAGTCACTGAGTTGATAAGAGTATTTTTTTTTTTTGGCCTTAATTTCCGGCTCCTGCAGTGATCGTTGATTCGAACAGAGAGATGCTTCTAGTCACATTTAATTCTCACACATACTGATCAGTCGCCGTTTCTATTGAATTATAATTGTTTTTTTCACTGTTATTTGCTCTCAAATTCCCTTTTTTATGCGCTTCATACATCAGTTCTCGTGTTTTGTTATTACTTTTGGCATTGGCTCTTTCCAATTGACAAGGTCATGGCTTAACCAATCAATGATCTTCTTCACCAGAGGATCCGAAGCCAAACTCCCGAGAGCTATCGACCCCTTTTAGTCCTTTTATTAAAACTGAATAAACATCACCTCAGGGAAGACACTGCTTTGCTTAAAATAAGTCAAGATTTCACCTATAGTGTATTACATTTATAAGGCTAGAGCTAAAACAGCGACTACCATTCAAAAACCGTTTTAAAAATACTAAAATGTAGTACAAGATGAAAGTGGCGGTCAAAAGCCACTCTTGATGAACCGAGAATTGCATTACAAAGCATATTGACCGGAGGAGGGAATTTTTAATGGCCATAACAAATGTAAACGGGTTCATTATCACTACTGAATACTCTTGAAAGCGGAAAAATGTGCAGCTGCTGGGAATAATTGCATTAGCCCACACTAGGCCTAGGACGTGATCAAAACCCTTCGCGTCAATTGTAAATGAATGCCGAATTTTCTGGCATTTTGTAAGGTCAACGCCTAAATACTGTTTGCCCTTATATTTAGAAACATATGTAATGAACCGAGCTATTTTGTACGCGAAGTGGCTGAGAAAAAGGTTCCTCGCTTCGGGAATTACTTCCAGATAATGGAGCCTAATGTTTTAAGTACTTAGCTTAATACACGTGATTAGGTAGTCCGTGAAAAAATAGCAATAAAAGCAAGTATCTTATAGCCACACAAAAACAACGTTTCAGTCTTATCCTAAACTCGAGCTGGCCGTAATGGATATCTTATAAATGTATCCAATAGCAATACAATCACTAACTTCAAAAAAAAAAACATTTCTATATTTTCTATATTCTTCGTTCTTGAGACTTCCGCTTTATTTTAATTTTGCTTAAAAATCAAATAATACAGAATACATAGGCATTTTGAACGAGCTTTTTCAGCTCCTCGATGTAACGTGTTAAAATAAATGTCTATTGGTTGATACACAGGTGACCCTAGCTTCAGGAGTTTATTTTAGATCTGTCATGTCACCAAGTATTGGAAGCGTGCCCCTTTTGATCATCGAATTAACCCCGTGTGACTAGTGTGGAAGTACTCGTACCCGCGTACGTGCAATGCACCCAAACAATACCATTGTATACAAATATGGATTTAACGGGTCTTAAAGCCACGTGAATGAAGGCACGCGATGCTAACTCTGAACTAACAGAGTACCGCGCTACCATTTTCAAGGGAACGACACATTAAGCAAGACATTGTTAGTCTATCTTTGC
>NC_133207.1:11954321-12089321 GCF_958299795.1 Porites lutea | reverse complement strand
TATGACTGCAAAAGTAAGTTCTTAATAAAAATTAGAAGTACCGCTGTTACTTATTGAGTAAATTTTCTTTGCTGACCATGCGTCCAGCTGAAGCTGAAACAAACTGGTAATTCCTTCCTCAATCAGAAGATGCTATTCACTTCGGGAGTATGCAGCCGTGCGGGGGCGGGGGGGACTATGATTTTCTACGTCAGAGGTGCGGTAATTCCATGCATCCAATAATTGGACAATCTAACGTCTTTTAACAGATGAACAGGAGTTAGGATGGAGTGAGTGGTCAGCATACACTCCCTGTAACAGCAGATGTATGAAGTATCGTCAGCGAGTCTGTTTCTCGCCGCGGTCGCATTGTCCCGGGGCCGACTCGCATGGAATTCAAACCGACCGCCGAAAATGCAGCCATGACGAATGTTACGGTAGGTCAAACATCCGGGTGTCTTCATACTTATAACAGATGGCTCACTTTAGTGACGACTTGTATTCATTCAGTTTAAACCGGTAAAATTTCTAACTAATAGTGATAAAGGCCGCGGAATACCCTTTCGTGAAGCATCCACTAGCAACACTGCATCGGTTTCCTCGTGCTGGAATAAGCTGTTCATTGCGTGCACTGCTGCCTCACCCCCTGATTTGTGTCCGCGCAAACCTGAAGTAAGCCACTCGACTCTAGTATGTCACGCACTTCCCAATAATTCTTCTGATTACTTCCCCCACTCCTATTGGTCGGACTTTACCGTTACCCTTATCCAGCGGGATAAGACTGACTTGCTAGAATCGGCTCAATAGTCGTGGGATCAACGATTCTGTGCACAACTGATGGGTCAGAGTTGCAAGAGCGTCGCACAAATTAGAGTCAGATTTCGTGAATGACTTGTGATCAAGGATCCTTTGAAATCCATTAGCGTCTACATTTGAGGGATCTCCAGCACCTTTAGTTCTTAGTGCTGCTTCTCTAATCATCTCACCAGCTAGTGATCTCATTATTAGCTGACTCGTGCACCTCCTCATCTGGACCAAACAGCAGCTCTCCCAGCTTAGCTGGTTTCGCTTTTGGGAGCTTGCCATGCAGTTGCGTCGTGACGTCATCAGTCAGGGATAATTCACCTCCATAGCCATCATCAGTAAGGTATCTTAGGATGGAGTTTATTTGCCCTTCCATGATAAGCTTCGCAGATATCTTTGCTTTGTGCAGAGGATCTTTTCTTTGGGATCTAACTAGGCGTTTTTGGATCGTTCGTCCTTCTCGTAACAGCTCAACAGTGCTAGCCTCTTTGCTTCGCATTCTTGATGATCCTTTGCCTTAAACTTTTGACTTGGTTTTTGCATCCCTGGAGCCAAAAGAAAAAAAGCTGCTTTCAAAGCTGTATGCTGACTCCCGACCTGTTGTTCCAGTCATTTATGTGCTTTGTAAGTTTATCAATAAATTCTCTGCCGATTTTCCCGTACGGAACTAAGAAGGTGTTTTTGGTTCGAGGTTATCTCAATATACGCGTTGATGATTTCTGAGTTGACTGTTATCACTTTTCCTTCCGATTGACTGCAAACAATCGATTAAGGCGTGTCCACATTAGTTGAAAATTCCGCCGGCAAGGAGCCTGGCACCTCAGCAAATATGATCTCATTAGCCGTTTCGTCACGCTCTTCGTCTAATTATTCCTCGGAGACTTGAAATGCAGTCGTATGCAAATTCAAGCTATCATTCGGCGGGAAATTAGCATTTTGGCTTCCTTGTCTTAATCATTTTGATTATTTTCATCATCAGAAATTGTAATTCTTGTTTGCGACTGAAAGTTCCCTGAGTCGTTTGTCACTCTGGACTCCTCTGGAGTAGTATCCACAGAGCATTTTTGCAATCTTTTGAGTCTTGCGTTCTGATCCCTCAGGTTTCGGGCTTCTATACCAAGATTTTCACAGCCCATTTCGTCCCATAGTCGTTTCGTCACTTCAATGTACCCTTTCTTTCTACCATCATTTTCATGACCCGTCTTTTACAATCCAATACATCTCAATTTATTTGCTCAGTCCATTTTATAAGTTTACTGCTTTTCTAGACATCTCTCTCTCTCCTCCTCCTCCTCCTGTTAATAACAACAGTAATAATAAATAGACAGGGTATTGTCTTAAACTTATCACGCAGTTAGATTAAAGGGATAAACGACATCTGAAAGTGACGCATTATGTTCAGTCGGAATCCTCTTTCACCCAATACGGATTATTTGTACATGGAAATTTTTGTACTTAGCCACTAACCATGGCTAAATGTCTTATTGTATAAAAAAAAAGAATGCCTAATTTCCGTCACATTTTAATCCGAGCGCTTGCCTGATTCTGTTTTTAGCGCCAGTCGATGGTAACTGGGGACGATGGGCTGCATGGGATGCCTGTGACAAGTCCTGTGGTTACGGCAAACAGAAAAGAAGGAGAACATGCAGTGACCCAGCGCCCAAATTTGGCGGCAAAACATGTCCAGGAGCGGATACACAATTCCGAATGTGCAATATGATGGCGTGTCTTGATAGTAGGTGGAATTTGTACTTTCCTTTGCTTTAAATCAAGTGTTATTTAAAGAAAGGAAAATCTTTGTAAGTTGACTGCGGTCCCGAAAGAGAACTGAAAGCTCCTCTCAAACCAACAACTGTATGAGGATAGCCTTTCACCACGTTTGAGGTCTAAGTAAGAAAAGGACTTAAGCCTTTGCTTCCCGCAACAAAAAAGACATCTGATTTGAGTCCTACATTCTGCATTCTAGTTAATTGTTTAAAGCATTCAGAACAATTGTTTTGACTGGCCAAGATTGAGTAAAATATTATTACATTAAAAGCGCCATTACAGAACCATTGAAAAGGGTGCTCTGTAAGTCACTAAATTATACAAAGAAATATTAACCTTAAAATAAGGCCATACGAATTGAAAATAAAGTGTTTTTTTGCAATATTTGGTCAAGGTATGTTGAGGATTGTAAGCTGTAGGAAAATTTGCGGGCAATCCTGGACATGCGCGATTTAGTTTTAGGCACTTTTTCCTCTATGTTAGTAAATTTCAACGCTTATGACTGAAAATCGAAAGTAGAAAAGGCTAGTGATAGGCAGCATATCATTATGCTGCTGGTGGGCGGCGCCGATACCACTTTCACTATTATCCTATGATTTTTGTACTTGAATAGATGATGGTCACTAAATAATAGCTTGAGATATTTCTTAAGGTTGGATGAATCTGGCTTTAGGTGATTGATGTTTCTTAGTCTATCCAGTATGGACGCGGTCTGTGTTAGTGCTTTGCCTTGTTGTAAGATTTTCAGTTTAATCTTGCGTTGGTAAATTGACTTTTTTGAGAGAGCCGAATTTTTGTGCGCTTTTGAGCACTTTTGATGTCGACACTGACAAACCTTTTTCACTTCCTATTTGTTCTAGACTCAGTAGATTGCAATTTCGATCAAGATTATTGTCACTGGACAAATGCATGGAGCACCTCTCCGTCATTCAAATGGTACCGCCATAGGGGTCCCACCCCTAGTAGAAATACAGGACCAAACGGCGATCACGGTGGCAAAAATGGTGTGTTTTTATTTACGTTAGTGTTTCTTTTACACAATCCAAAAACTGTTCTCAATCTATGCTCATAAGTATTCTTTTTAGCTTAAAACGATATTATTTTTCCCTTCCATGAGAGCTTCGTTAGGCAGCCCACATATAGCAGGGAACAAACGTGAACCCAACATTTTGTGACGCGTTTTAGCACAAGGTCAAATTTGTCATGCTTAAATTCATTTACCCGAAACATTCGATAATTGGAACTGAACTAATGAGAACAAACAGGCCGCTAGGAAACCCAAACACAGCCAGTGCTTGATGATATTTTAAGAGTAGGATAATAGGGCTACATGTAGAGCTTTACGGCTTCATGGTGTTAAATTGTCCTGGTTTAAGCGGACTGAGAAATTTTTCGTTATTTTTTGCCTAGGGTATTACCTTTACATCGAGTCTTCGTACCCTGCGAGGTTTGGATATAAGTCTCAGTTGATGAGCGAATTATTCGAGCCAACTGAAGAGAGGTGTCTCAGCTGGTGGTACAGCATGCACGGAAGGACCGTGGGGACACTTAATGTATACCATATAAACAGCCGATCGGGGAATAAGACGAGAATTTGGTCAAAATCTGGAGAGCAAGGAAAAGACTGGAAACAGACGCATATTTCATTCAGTTCCGACTCTAAATACAGAGTAAGTAAGGCATTCTGAGTCTGGAAGCCCAAAATAGAAAACAACAAAGATTAACGTCTAATAAAATAAGTGTTACTCAAAAGAGACTCTACTCTATAAAAACCTTAGTACGATGAACAAACCAATTTGCCGTACTCCCCAGATGGCCGAACAGTTCACCACAGTTATTTGGATATCCAAGTCAGTCGGAAACCTCAGTATGGCAGACAAACCCGTGAGGTGGATGTCCAGTTAGGCTACTCTTATGGTGGCAGGAGACAACCTAAACTGCCATTCATCACAGTAAAGGGGACAGTCTAGTTAGGTGGACAGTAAGACAGACACGATGGTAATATGGATAACCCAGACGTCAGTTGGACACCTCGTTATGGTGAACTATCCACTAAGGTGGGCAGCCCAACTTGCCGTGAATCTCAACAGGGCAGATAGTTCAGTTAGGTTGACAGTATAAGACAGAAACCGCAATGAGTTAAACACACTAGTCCCCTCATGTGGTTAACAGCCTTACTGCTGAGACGATACCCTCTCTTTAAACGGAAACCACCATAAGGGCAGCAACCCATGGCCAGTCCATAAGGACACTTAAAACACTGAGATTTGCGTTCATCATCATCAGTGTGACAGGCGTTGAGTTAGTATTCATCTCAGTTTCTCATCAGACGACAAAACTGTAACATTTCTTGTTCCTTTTTTCTGTTTTCAGGTATTGTTTGAGGGATTACGTGGCCGAGGATACACGGGTGATATTGCTCTTGATGACATTCAGTTCAGAGAGGGCTCCTGCCTAAACAATGGATTCATCAAATTCTAATAGACGTAACTGAATTGTCTTTAAAGATATATTATGTACATATTCCGCATTACATAAATGCCTCCTAAACCCGCGCCAATAAGAATCATGAATCGAATGTTAATCGCTTCGATGTCAGTAAATCTTTTATGCAGAACAGGCAGAATAATCTAAGTCCGAGGAAAAGAATGGGGAAATACCACTAATGTGAATAATATATTATGTACCTACCAACTTCAGGTCAATGTTTTTTCTTTTTTCTTCGGTTTATACATTGTGTTCGTCTCGTTTCGTTTCGTTTTATTTTAATCATTTATTTTTCGTAGTACCGGAACATTTCAAATTATGTGAATTTAGGTTACTGCCATTCATAACGCAGTTTCCACCGCCTCGCAGTACAGCACAACAAAAATGCTGCTCAAGTCTGCTGTGCCATAAAAAAAAAAGTTTTAGCCTTTTCTTGTGTTCAGCACATGAAGCAAACATTTTTTTTCCCGTTAAGTTTCAAAGCAACAAACTATACGCAGTTTATTAAATCGTTTTTAAATCGGTCATCACAGGTCTTTCAATTTCTTTGCCCCCGAATGCTTAGTAGTTGCAAATATTTGCTGTTTTGAAATCGTTTTTTATTGGATAGATGTAGTTAGAAAATCATAGAATTAGAGAAATATCACTTATTCTCTTTTTTTCCAAACTTTGTTAGTGGACAGTTTACCCTGGATGTTGTAGCCATTTGACGGAAATTTAGAAATATGGCAATTTGGTGGTTTTTCTGTATACCCCACGAAAAACTATTTGCTATTTTAATGCTATTTTTGCTTGCTCTGTATTTATTCCATCGTTTACCAGTGGAAAGACTACATTTCTTCACTGATAGTCACATACTCTGTTTAATTGTCTTTACCAGTCAGAGTCATTTGTTTGTAGATTACCCATCATAGAATCGCTAGAGCGGTACAATATGTTTATCGGTGCAAGCTTTTTAATCTATTAATTATCTCAATAACAAAATGCTCGAATCTGATTGGATCTTAACAGCCCGTAATCGGATACGTCCAATCGTAAATTTAAACAGCCAGTGAAAATCAAGTCGCCTTTTACTGGACAAGGAAATTTGACGGCATAGCCCATAACAAGCGATAAAACTCAATGAAAAGATAATGAGTGAATAGGCTGTCAGGCTTCAGCTTGAAAAGAAAAATCGAGGAAATTAATAGTCCAGTGATTTTTATTCTTCAATCTTTGACACATGTTAACCCCCTTAATTTAGAAAGTATTCGGACCTCGATTTACCAAAAATTGTAAGCAATGTTTTTGCTTCGGAAGCTGTAACTTTATGTAATAAGAACTTTGTACTTACATTAACTAAGGTTCCAATACTGAGATTCTCTCATTTTGTTATTGACACAATCAACAAGTAATAGGACTGCGTGACGTACAATTCAGGGGGTTTTCGGGCTCGTCATTTCATATCGGCCTCGATCAGCCGATTTGAAATTATTCGCCCGATTACTCCCTGAATTGTATTTCACTCTGTCCTATTACCCTCACGTATCACTTACTATCATGTAGAAAAGATCTCTATTTCCGTCACCTCAAACACTCAAGGAAACCAAGGAAATCACGTGGCTGAAAGTGAAAGCTCGAAATTTATTTTCACTAAGGCTTCGTAAAGCGGAATATGTTAGGGATGACGGAAGTAGACATGCCTCAGTAATTAGTTGATTAACCTTTTTAATGGAGGCCTTTCTTATTGACTATTTATAACTTTATTTATAGAAAAACATTATGTAAACAATTATTTATATGCTTTATTAAACGATGTTTGTACAGAAAACAAGCGGACTATAAGTATAAAGCGGCAATATTAAATGTCGCATGTTTCCTCCTCCTGACAGACGTAATTTAACCTCGGTTAGTAACGTCTGCAAAGAAGCGCCGAGTTCTTGTGTTCTGGGCTCCCAACGGACTTAACGAATTATCTCAAGTACGTTTCGAACTTCCTTTCATCTTGATTGGCAAATCGACAATTGCTTTTTTAACAGACCATGGCGCCTACTCAAATCCTGGCACACAGGTGGGGTCTCCATTGGAAACGCTTGCTACGCAGGCTAAGGTGGGGGCCCAGAATTAAGTTTCGTCTGTGGCTCAGGTAGACGTGCCACATGTCGACCTCACAAGTTAAAGCTAGCGGAGCGAGCTTTTTAGGCCGGGAAGCGGCCGAGCGAGCGACGAAGAGGTTCATTCCACGCTATATTAAATCGGACGATAAAGGACTTTATTGAAAATATATGGCGCAGGCTACTATGAGATTGTTCAAAGTAAGATCTTGCTATATAATTAGGCCTAGGCCCAGGCTCCCTTCCGTATTTGAAGAAAAATTCACAACCCAGAAAAATTACGAGTAGATATTTGCGAGTTTCATCAGCATTGCCGGCCGGGGGTATAACCCATTATTCGAGCAGATTTAATCTTATTTGGAGTTTTTTGTCCTAAATGAAGGTAAAAATGTTATAATCATGAGTACTTACCAAAAGTCAAGTTGGCCTAACCGGTAATTTTGAAAATGAAACAGGCTTTTTAGCCGAGAGTTTTCCTCATCCATCACTGCCGTGCTTACAAGTACAGTAAAGTCAGTGACAAAGTACAAGTAAAGTCAGTGACTGGTCTGGCTGGACACATATTACATAAATCACCATTAAGCGCTATCCAGCTTTTGAACAAGTGGGACCTGATCCGGGGGGATACCTTAAGAAGTTTTACGTAGGGAGGCTCCGCCCCGCGGTCCAACCCATCAACCTCCCCACCTCCAAAGCCAGGGAAAAGCGCCCTGGGTACGAGGTTGCCAACCCATTACCCTTTTATATACCATTATTGACAGAGAAGGTACCCCTTTTCTATACCTTTTATTCTGTTGACAAATGGTACCCCTTTCACATACCTAGGTTGGAACTTTACATTCCTTTTAACTGTTGTAAATGCATTTCCTTTATAATATGAATAAATCACCAAACCAGAACGTTTTCTCCTTTTTTCTGCAGCGTCTGTTAGCCTTCCGGGGTCTTTTTACCTACCGAAATGTGCAGATTCCCTACCCTTTCAAATACTTCAACAAGTGAAATCCCCACCCTTTCATATACCTGTAGCCTGAAAATGGTACCCCTTTTAGGTGAAGCCTCCCCGTATAGGCCATTATAGGGAGTAACCCCCCCCCCCTTCCCCCCGGACATATTTAAAATGTTGACTGGACGGCTCCGGCCGTCCAGTTCTTACCGTAGTGGATCTCAGTTTGATATGTGAAAAAGATTTCTGTCTATTTAACGACGATAACAATCGGCTTCTGATCAGTGCTAATATGTTTTACAGAGGTACAAACAGCAATTGTTTACAAACTTGAAATTTATTAAGTTTTTGAATGGATGTTGATACTTGTATTAATATAAATCTAAGCCACCCCTCGTAGTACATAGCGTACATGGGGTCTGGCGGGTTTTAAGGTACTAGAACTGCTATGAAGTCAAAATATGATCATGCTAATAAAATTGCTTATTAAAAATGAAGCATTTTCGTTAAATAGAAGCCGAGAAAACGAAGGCCAAAGTTGGTATCTAAGAGCGCTATTTTGGAAATATTAATACAGTGAAACTTCTATTAAGCGGACACCTTCGGGACCTTCCCAAGTGTCCGCTTAATGTAGGGTTTCCGCTTAATACAGGTTGTAAAAATTGCGCAATGTTTATTAACGATCAACATTCAACGTTTACTCTATACTGTGATAAAGTCGCATGTTGTTAAAGAAGCTATGCAGAGTTCAAGTTCATTACCTTTCTTACCAAATTCAATTTGTTTGTAAATGCAAAAACATTAACTGACTTCGGTCCGTATTTCAAGGACGTAATCCAATACTTCTATTGCCCGGAGTAGTCAACCGATAAAAATCGGTATCGATTTATCAATCGATAAATCGATAAAAATCGGTAAATCTGATTGGATTGATATCGATTGTATCGATCAATTGGTAGAAATCGATGACAAACTCGTTTCGTTTATCGATTTATCTAGATTTTACCGATTCCATCGATTTTTATTCTGTTCATCCCAAAATAAAGAATGCATGCAAACAGTGAATTTGTTGTCAATAGAGTTGCAATTGAGGGTCGAAGGATCAAACAATTTATTATCACTTTTTTAATTAAATTAAAAGTTTAAAAAAATCTTATCTTTTATTTATTTATTCATTTATTTATTTAACCTCTTTCACCATGATTACAATGCTAAGAAAGACTAGGGAAAAAAAACATTTGAACAAGACACAAAAACGAGGGACGAAGGTGAGGGACACATAACACCGGGGGGGGGGGGGGTACTCCCATACATTACCTATACGGGTATGTGCCGCCCAATTAACGGGGTCGCGATTTTGAAGCTCCTAGAACGGGGTATCCATTTCAGAGGCGTTTTCTAGAACGGGGTATAAAAACTTGTGGATCACGGCTTTATCTTCTGCTTAAAATTGTTGCTGATTATAATAAAGCATTTATTTGATGTATAAGTCGAACAAATAAAGAAATATCTTTTTAAAAAAACAGGGCTATTTCAATTTACAAACTTTCCAAAACGGAGTATAAAAAATTGGCCCATTTCTAGAATGGGGTATCAGTTTTAGGGCGAGTTCTAGAACGGAATATAAAAAATTGGCCCATTTCTAGAACGGGGTATCAATTTTAGGGGAAATTATTTTTTAGAACGGGGTGCCAATTTGGAGTCCCGGGCGGCACATACCCACCCAAAAAATACCCAAGTGCCCCGCCCCGGGACACAACAGAGCGAAGCTCCAAATTAAGTGTGCCCTTACGGAAAATACACAAATACTAACTATGTAAACATTAAACATAAAAACATTATAAAAAGTATAAAAATCCTATTTGTAAAAAAGATAAGAGTGAATCCCTCCCGCTGCCGATGAAAAGTCTCAGTCAGTAGTAGCAGCTGCCAGCAAATAGAAGATTACGTGACCTACTGCATTTGCAGCAGATCGACTTCCAGGTGTTAAAGTTAGTGACGTCATAGTTTGTACAAAAAGCAGCCGAATAGCGTTGGAGTATGTGAGATTTAAACTGATTAAGAGAACTAAGAGTACGAGTAGATTCAGGTAACGTGTTCCAGAGTTTAGCAATACGATTAAAGTAACTAAACTGAAAGAGCTTTGTAAGGCACTTGGGAATTACTACGTCTTGATCAGAGCTGTGGCGAGTGAGACGAGTGCCTTTAGGCTTGACATAATCATCTATGGGTAAGATGTAAGTGTCCAGGGCGAAACTTGAAATAAAAAATAGTGAATGGCATAATACTATTGCGGCGCAAAAATGCGAGCATCCTATTTGCCTTAGCTAAGATAGTGTTAATGTGAGTGTCCCATGTGAGGTCCGGCGAGATGTCACTCCGAGGTCTTTTACTTGAGTGACACGTTTAAGTGAGTTGTTGTTCAACTTGTAACGCGTAGCGAAATGGGAGGCGCTTAGGTGTGACGGTTAGGTGCCAATTATCGCTCCAGCAATGCAGACTGTCCAGGTCCTTTTGGAGTGACTCACAATCTTGTAGACTATCAATGACACTGGAACATTTTGAGTCACGAGCGATGAGTGCGATACGATTCTGTATCACCGGCGGGAGATCGTTCACATAAACTAAAAACTGCAGAGGACCGAGGATACTGCCCTGAGGGACTCCTGATGGAACTGGAGAACGGTTAGAAATGAAACCGTGGACCCAGCACTGCTGACCGCGTCCACCTACTGATAGCTCTCGAACCACTGAAGAAGTTTCCCGCTGACTCCGTATTGGGAGAGTTTCAGAAGCAGCCTTTGGTGGCACTCACACTGTCGAAAGCCTTTGCGAGATCCAAATACACAATGTCCGACTGCAGGCCCTTATCCTTATCTAGAGACTGGCCAATCTCTTTAAAACCCGCTTTAAAGTCTTCTTCTGACGGCCGATATTGGCCAGGTTTGTAAGCGCCAAGTTTTTTCACGATTTAGATCTGCCATCCTTTCAAAATAACATCAGTTTCGCGTGTAGTTACTTGCCGGAGTAGTCAATAGACAAATCGAAATCGAGAAAAATCGTTAGTGATCAAGTGATTTTATCGAGTACTAATGGTAAACGGTGAAAAGCTATCTAGGGAAATCTTTTAGCCTGAATTTCGGGCATTTCTTCGACTCTAGAGGATGTCTGAAATTCAGGCTGGGAAATCTGTTTTCTAATTGTATTTCTCGTGTTACTTGCCTGCGAGAACTGCGAATGTAATTAAACCGAACCGTTTTTGTTATTATGTACAAAAGAAGAGACTATAAAGGGGACAGAGAGGCCATCCCCCATATACACCCTGTTCCATAGGTAATTCGTCTCGAGTTATTTTTAACACCACAGATGTCAAGGGGGATTAGACAACAGCCAATCACATAGCGCGAATGTGTTCCGCGTGGATGACCCACGCTGAGAGCCACACGTCCTTCACGAAATGACGCAGAACAAAATGGGGGAAGACGCGGGGAGCGATTTTGCTATTCCTTTTGTCGACGAAAACGACTACGGCGAGATTTCTGCGAAAGCTGTGTTAGCGAAACCGAAATTAAAAAAGAATCGCCCTTCCTCTCTTGTATAGAGCTAACAGTAGAGCAGGGAAATCCTTAACACACTGAATATTCTCTCAGGATCATTTATAATTTACAGTTTGAAGAAAGCAATTTCTGGTTTGATGTTTATTTTTTTCAGTCTTTATAGCGATTATTCCTACCCACTTACTTTGTCAGTTGTAGGCGAACCCTCCTAAAGCTGAATTTCAAGGGACCATATTCAAGCTCAGAAAGAGAAATAAAATTTCGTCGTTGCTTATTTACGTCCTCCATAAAACGCGAAATTAGGCATTTTCACGTCGTAGTCGTGCAAAAACGGGAAAGAAATGAACAAAAAAAGTGTGTTGCACGTGCGAAGTTGTTGTTTTGCTAATTAAACCTATTGTTTTTTTGACGTTCTAGTTGTCGTCCGCGTCGTTGGATCTTAAACTCCCTAAATTGTACAAACGACCGGTTTCAATAGACCGGCGAAATTTCTCATTTTATTAAAGCACTGAGGTTACGACAACTTCGAGTTAAACTGATTTCAAGGGTTGTCAAAGAGTCCAGCGATTCCTTCACCGGCGAAAATTGTCTGATTGGTCGACGCGCGACCACGTGACATTGCCAAATTCAAAATGGCGGCAATACATCCATCGTTTGTTTATTCCAGTGGAAAGAAGTGAAATTGCGGCTTAATATGAGTTGCAAATGCACATACGGATATTTTTAGAATAGCCTAGACTTTTTATTATCCTTTTTCACCTATTCCTATGGGATTCGTTCCCTGCGATGCTCGCGTTTTGGCCGGTTTACCGGATTCAACTTTGCACTCTTCACGATCACGAAGGACAACAATATTTTTGATGAAAGCCGGGTCACTAGAAAGAACGGCCTTTGTTCACAGCTCTATGCAGCGGAGAAATAAGACACTATGGGTCCTTTGAAATTGCTTAGACACCTGGAAGTTATTTTATTACTTTTTTTACCGAAAAGATAAAGCAAAATTATGTCTTCTCCAGCAAGACTTTCTAATTTATGAAAAAGCTTGAACATGAGCTAAATGAACTGTAGTGTCTGCATTCATGTTCTTTTCATTGCAATTTTAATATCAAAACTTTAAAGCCGTCTATGACCGAGCAGGGTTTTTTTTTTCTTTTTTTCTTTTCAATGGTTACTGTGCTTGATCTGAATAAGATAATGAAATTTTTAAAATTAGGGCAATACTATAAATAAAAGAAGAGAACTTTGATTGCAAATATGTTAGTTGGAAAAAATACTGATTATACTATATGATCTTTTTACTATATAGGTTAGAAAAGTGATGAGTTGTCAAAAGTGCTACAAAGGAGTGAAAACCCAGATCTTTCCATTAATAAATTTTATTGACACTGTCAGGGACATATACTTTGCTTGAATACACATTTGTTCTTCAAAAATCTTGTTTGTGAAGCTGCACTTTGTTTGATTCAGGATCAATCAATCTTTTCTGAAGAGAAATGAACAATAAAGTATGTTAGCATGTCACTACTTCAACACTGCCTTAGCCAACAACTAAGAAGAAAGTCAACTTCATATAAAAAAAACAAAGTGAAAAATACTTCACTGTAAACCAACAACCGCTTCAAATATATATCACGTTAAATTCATGCAAAATGTAGACCTGATGAGAAGTTTGTAGGAAAAGAAACAAATGATAATTACAATGAAACTATAATGTTTGAATGAGATCTGTATTTGAGCGTTCTCTCATAATTCTGACAGAAGATCAAAATAGGAAACTGCATATCCTACACAACTGCATCCATCAACATGATCCAACTAAAATTTCATGAAGACTAAAAGTTAACTCCAAACTTTAAACTCCTGTAAGGTTTTTCCCAGGTTTGAATCACATTGAATGCATATTTAAACAGTAATTAGATCTGTGAAACATTAGAACAGTGCAATGTCGTGGAAGGTCTGGGACATTACTGAGACTCTAACAAAATCCTTTGGTGCGAGTTCCAAAGCCGCCTACTATTATTTTATTATGAGCCTGCTACTTAAAAACTTTTTGACAGCCCTGATATTGCACAGTTAATAAACACTGTTGGATATACACATGCAAGCGGTCCATGACCATCATGTTACCTATCCCTTAATCAAAAAACCTACAAATCGCCTTTTGCTGACTTTTTCACCTGATTTTGCATTAAATAGCCAGATTTGGTTGTTTTATGCTGAAAAGTGGATTTTTCTCAAAAAGCTTGGTACTTTGCTTACAGCTACAGTGTACATTGTAGAGCAGCTAGTCCCCTTTTGCTACGGCCCAAAGACTGGACACAGTGAACTCAAATGCTGTATTAGCCAATGGAATAATTCTAAGATGCATTTATGCTGTAGTAGCTAATAACATAAGATGTAAGAACCTGTGTTCCTGTTTCTTTATGATTCGTTTTACAAGGGATTTGAATCAGAGATCGTTAACATTGCCAGTGTCAAATCCTTGCTTGTCAAGCGAATCGGATGCGACAGTTACACCTCAAGATAACTATCCTATAAGCTAATACAGTGTTACTACATGTACATCTAAATTATTATTTCTTAGCTAATACACTGTTTGGGTTCTCTGTGGACAAAGAGAACTGTCTGTAATAATGAGCTGTCCATAAAGTGGTGCTTATACTTTCATTTACCAGCAATTCTTTTTATCTTAATATTCCAGATGGTATAAAAATTTGATTACGAAAAACTTACTATTTGAAACTGGCTACAGTGTTGATGGGATGCTACAGTGTACAATAATACTTTGAAGGGTCTGACTGCACTCTTATCGATCATAGTCATTGCCTCCTGTGAGCCAATTCATGGATGAATTTGATACATGTACAAAAGAAAATCCAACACTCAACAATCAGAAAGATGTAATACTATGTGACCTCATGATGGAACTTAAAGAAAGGAAATGTACATTATTTTTAAGTTACTTTTTTTTTCTTACCCTTTTTTTAAGTTATGTAAATTGGTCTTTTGTTGAAGAAAATGAAACAATGTCAAAAATTAATGTTTTGCTGTGCATGCATCAATCATGCAACCATGAATTTGACAAAGGTTTGGAATTGAAAACTAGACAAGTTTGTACTTGATGTACCAAATTTCTCACCGGCTGAAACTAACAAGCATGATGTGCCAATTTTTGGCTCTAGCTGACATCGTAAATAAGAAAACCCATATTTTGGAAATCATTTTTTGGCAAAACAAGAACTGATTATGCGTATACATATTATAAAACTTAAAAGTACTCAATCACAATTAATAAATACACAGTACAGGTAAACCCCCAATGCTAGCAATCTTCTGTGACCCAAAGAGGGCAAGTATGCTGGTGTAAAAAAAAAAAAAATAACTCCAAGGATTGCTCTACAGAGATATAACCATCCCTTTTCAGGGCTGTCATTACGTTTTGAAACAGCCATAGCAAATGAAGATTCACCCAATAAAGGTCCCAAAAATTTAAATTACCACCTTCAGCTTTCCACTTTGATCACCTGTAACATCAAGTGAGCTCAGCTGTAACAGGTGTTATGGGTTATGGCCCCTAATGACAGCTCTGCCTTTTTATTTTAGACAATTCTCAGTTTATGAAAAGCCAAAACATTTTTATTCAATCATTACATGTAGATCTCATTACACTTTTATCCTTCTTTGGAACATTACCTGCTATTTTTCAAGATTATTTCACAAAAAAAGACTTTACATAATTATCACAAATATACCTGATCAACATCTAATATAAAATTTTATTCTAATATTGTAGTCAATTTTTTATTACAGTTAATTTATAATTTTCTGTTCTTTTTGTGTATGGCAATGTATGCTAAAAATAAAAGAAAAAATAATATTTATGCTGAGATACAAAATTAACTGTGCACAACATACACGTATACATAGATTAACAGCGGTCAGTATAAAACACGGACTGCGGACTGCGGACCACGGACTGCGGACTGGGTATAAAATACGGACTAGGTATAAAACGCGGACTCCGGACTGAGTATAAAACACGGACTGGGTATAAAACGCGGACTACGGACTATGTAAATAAAAACAGCTTTAGAAAGGTAAAACTGAGAGAAATGGAAAGCGGACTAGCAAAAACAGTAGTCCCAGCTTTAACATTCCCTTGGCTGTTCACGTAGTCTATTCTTCCCACGGAGAAGGAAGGTTATGCCGGTACTCAAGGCAACTGAAATTTTACTCTGAATTTATGAAAAGAAGGAGTTAGAAGAGTAGAGATTTCAATTTGCAGTTTTAAACCAATAAGAAGCACCGAATTAAAAAAATGGTATTGGTGTTAGTCAGATCAGTAAAATTCTTATCGAATACCACAATTCCGTATGAGGACTGAATGAAGAACTCAGACGAGAAGGTCAATGTAGGGCATTCCGCGATGCACAAAAGCGGTATTTAGGGGGGAGGGCAAGGGGGGAGGGATTACTCACATATGTGAATAATAACCGCAATGAGTCATCCAACGTTATATTCCAAGCGATGATTATGATGACATGATTTACACCCTGCTCCTGATCCCTGGAAGGGGGTAGTACTGGGAATTCTTGGTGGGGGGTGGTGCCCGGTTCTCCGACTCCTGACCTTATTGCAGACCAAAAAATGTGATTTTCCACACCCATTTTCAGAACAGATCTCTAAAATCCATACCCATTTTCAGACCTGGCCTAATTTAGCCTGTTCCAGGTTCTCAGATAGTTGGGGAGACTCCCCAGTTTTTTCCCGTTTTATTTTCGTGTTCGCGCTTTCTCAATTCAGCGGACCCAACTATCTCGGAGCCTGGAACAGGTTAGGTATAATTAGGCAGAAATTATGTCATCATTACCAAGTTAGAGCGGAAACAAAACAAAAAATTCTCCAAATACATTTCAAATTCGCACATTTCTATTTCGTTTTTATTCATTTGGAATTGAAACGATAAATACGTCCATTCATATATGCTCCCATAGTTCCCTCGAAAAACAAAATGGGCAAAGTGTTTTCAGACCAAAAAGGCCCAAAACCCCTACCCTTCCCTTACATAAGGGAGTACCCCCCTGATCCTGACCTTTTCATCATTGTTAGAGACCGAGACAAGGTCTAAAAATGGGTGAAGAAAATAGCATTTTGATCTGGCTCATGATTCAGAGAACCGGGCGACACACCTCCACCAAGAATTCATGGGAGTATTTACAACTTTAACTCACGTGTCTTGCTATTTAGCGATCTTTTGATCTTATTTTTCCTTACCTAGAACCAATTAGCACTGTTTTTACCAAAGTAGTCCGTAGCCTGTATTTTATACCCAGTCCGCAGTCCGCAGTCCGCGTTTTATACCTAGTCCGTGTTTTATACCCAGTCCGTATTTTCCAGTCCGCGTTTTATACCTAGTCCGTATTTTATACTCAGTCCGCAGTCCGTAGTCCGCAGTCCGTAGTCCGTGTTTTATACTGACCGAGATTAACAGCCAAAGAATTCTCAGTGAAATACAGAGGGGCAAATTATTATGGAACAATCCACCTGAAAACATTAATGCCATGGCTGATTAAAAAAGATGTCTATAAGTACAAGTACAGAATAACTTCCAACAAACGTTCAGAAAATAGTTTAAATTGTAATATAAGGTGCCAAATATGATAGGGCTATTATTGTTCTCATTAAAAAAAAAAACAACTTTGTGCACGCATAATGCATGTACGGTCTCTAGGGAAAATACTATTTTTTTCACTTTCGATCGATCAAAATCGTGTCCCATTTACACACATTCTAAAGAGAAAACGCGCTGATTTAGATTTAGCGGTCTTCCTATTAATTATAATTATAATGATTATTATTCTGTTGCTCAAACGGCCCTCCACCAGCCTTTCAATTTTCTCTTGTGTTGGACTGTGGGGCGAGAAACTTTAACCTGAGCATAAAATGCCAGCGAAGCTTAATAAATAAAAATTCGAATGTTTGAGGATACACTGAACTAGACCTCCAGAGGGTCCCTGAACTTCAAAGATGCAAGTCGATATTTGGTACGAAAACGGTCCACACGTTTAACACAACTGCCGCTTCCGTGCACAGCGGTACAAGCTAATTTATATACATAACAAAGCCCAATAATTTTTCTTTCACTTCTTTACAATTTCCTGTTGTACCGATGTGCACGAAACTAACAGTAAGCATAGAATGTCAAAATTACCCACCTTTTTGGCATGCCTTTCGCACCCATGCCGGCGATTGCAAAGCCAATATCTCCGACAAATACCCACCACTGGGTTTGTCCGCCGTTTCCAAGGCGCTACATTTTCTAGAGAAAACATTCCACTCAAAACTTTCACCAAAATGTTTTTTGATCTCTTACTATGGCAAGAAAACCTCAACGCTATCACTGTCAAAAAAACAGCCATTATTTTTTCATCTCAACCGGCATTTTTGCCTCAGAGCCAATGACATTGCGCGAAATAGATCACGTGTCATTTTTAGTAGAGCATGCGCAGACATTTTTCGCCGGTGAAGCGATTCCTTTTTCCCAGGTGAGCGCAGACTCATTTCGCTTCAATATTCAGGAATGCTCTCGATCTTTTTACGCTTTCATTGCCTCTCGCCCGACATGTTTTGCACGGCGTTTGGTCATGCGAAACCTCCACGAAACATCCACGCCTCGCGCGAGGTAACTTTATCCCGATTCTAAAAATAACTCGAGACGAATTACCTATGGAATAGGGTGTATATGGGGGATGGCCTCTCTGTCCCCTTTATAGTCTCTCTGTACAAAAGGATCACGGTTTTAGAGAGACAGAATTTTCTGTCTGTAACATAGTTTCCACATTTTTTATTTTCATGTTTGTTGATCAGTTGTTACTTGTGGATGTGTTTTCTTAGCTGTAATAACTAACGTATGCCATAAAACAACACGTCGGACTTACCGTTATAAATCATGAAATATCATGAACATTGGATACTATTGATTTGACACAGCAATTTAGTTTGTCGATTTTCACCGATTTCCGTTATCAATCGATTATCGATACCGATCAGTTTTATCGATTGACTGCTCCGGGACTAGTGTCAATTCAGTCCAGTGTCCGCTTAATAGAAGTTTTTTAACAATAGAAATTAGCCAGAAACAACTTATTTTAGTCACGGCGTCCGCGTCCACTTAATAGAGGTGTCCGAGACGTTGATTTCGGGACCTGGCTTAGTGTCCGCTTAATAGAGGGTGTACGCTTAATTGGGGGTCCGCTTAATAGTGGTTTCACTGTAACCACAGGGCTGAAATCCGACGCGATCCTCTCAGTTGTTGACAGAAATGTTGCAATTTTCACAACCTGGCACGCGATAACGGGTTATGAGTTTCAAGTAAGCTAGGGCAAATTATAGCAAAATTCTCTTACATACTGCTTCCCAAAATAAAGTACGATTGTTTTGATATTTCTAAATCGCTTCCATGGCTGTAAAAGGCCTTCTAGAGACACATTAGATATATGATCCTTGCAAGGTCGATGACAGATAAGACCGTAGTCAAATGACCTATTATGCAAATTGGCACGTTGCTAAGGCTAAAACATTGTTGAGTGCACTTCATGACGAGTTCGAACGAAGATTTTCGCATTTCCTCGCCACTTTCCGTGCTTCAATCGGGAAGTGTCACAGCCAACATTGTGCACCTATCAATGTAAACCCCGTGGGGGGGAGTGCGGGCAAGGGGTGGGGATTTGACAAATTTTAAAATTTTTTGATCAAATTCCCCAGGATGGGAAACGAAAGGTCAATCAAAAGTGTCAAAAGAGACCCCACCCCAGGGGAAAAAATCTAAACGAACAATACTATAATACTATATATAACGAATAAAAGAACATTTCAAAAGTACATTCTTACTACTTTTAATTAAGGTTAACGTAAACTCCGTTAAGTTACTCGCTGTAATTAAGTATTTTCTCTCTCCACTAGCATTTCTTATTTTGAACAACAAAATCACTCCAGGAAGTTTGACCGTGCTATTATAATATTAATGAAACGTAAAATGCTTTTTACATCTGGTCAACATGCTGGATCAGTGACTCGTAAAAAATCCTCTGACTTTCATGGTGGAATTCGATTTCAATCGAGTTTTACAATCAGATGGGAACTTGAAGATAAAAACTTTCTTAAAATAGACATTATAGACAGTTTAAAGTATCGGATTATGGCTATTAAAACAAATGAAAACTTCATACCTTTCTCCAACAGCGTGACTTTCAGAAAGCCTCGGGAAACGGACCTGTTAAACGTACCGCTTCTGAATTGATACCAGGAATACCAGGCTTCTGTCGGTCAAAGTCAAATGTCCCGACCCCGGGGTCGCTTCGCATGATCAAAAGCCCGACAGGGGGATAGTCTCAAGCATCAAATCCCCGCCCCTTGCCTGCACTCCCCCCCCCCACCTCCCACGGGATTTACAATGATAGGTGCATTAAGAGCAGCGATTTGTTCGCAAGAATTCAAGATGGCGACGAAGAGAACAGGGAGTGCAGCGCGACGAAAATTAAGGGCGAATTAAGGGCAATTTTGCGGCTGCGTTGGACCGCACTGAAAACAGATTGATGTAAAAATATGAGGATTTATAATAAAGCGCTGAAACTTGCCAGGTTTAGGGGCTCTTCATATGAGCCCGGTTGACCGGGCTGGCTCGGTTACCGGGATGAATTTTGCCTTGGGTTCATATGGGAAATTTCAGCCCGGTTTCCGAGATGAGAAAAGGTCAAAGATCCTGAGAACGAGTTCTGGCGCCAAATTTGGGAAACAAAGCAAACATGGCGAAACACAAGAATTTTAACTTTCGGGCCTATCTTACCATCGGTAACTCTTAAAGCTGTATCACTGCAGTTAAATGGGATGCTTATGATGTGGAAAATACAGCAGGCAATGCAAGACGATGCCATCCGGGCCGCCAGAATTCATCCCACCGTTCATCCCGGTAACCGGGATGAAGTGTTCATATGGCAAAATTTCCAGCCCGCTTACCGAGATCTCAGTTGGAAAAACCGAGATCTCGGGAACCGAGCCAGCCCGCCCTCTCATATGAACACATCGAAAATTTTACAAAGGATTTAGGGGTGAGGCGAGATCTCGGAAACCGGGCCAGCCCGGTCAACCGGGCTCATATGAAGAGGCCCTTAGTCACATAATGTTAAGAAAAGATGTATTAAATTCCCGGCAATTGCCGGAATATTTTGGAATTTTGGCGGAAGCCTGAAGTTATAGGGCATTACAAAAAAATTGCCCCTCTTTATCTCAGGAAAAATTTACTGGTTACTGCCGGGAATTTAAAGGTAAATGGACAAACTAATTATAAGTTAGTTCCATTTTTTTTATTCCTTCATATCGAGAGAAAGTCAGAAATATGGAATATTGAATATCAATTTTCTGAAAGCTCACTGCTCTCGCTTGATAGGTCAATGGAATTTTTTATTCTGCAAAATTCTTTATTATTTGAGAAATAATAAAGAATTTTGTTTTCAAATGGAACGGCTTATAGCAGATCTAATATCTTAACTAGCCATAGGTAAAATACACTTAGGATCTAAAAACACAACAATATTTTCCAAATACGTGCAAAATATTTGGTTAGGTGGTGATTAGTACACGAACGTATAAATGATTGTCATGCATATGCGTACTTTGCATCGTCATTCAGCCGTTACAATATTGACCCTTTCGCTTTCGACGGCGTATTGGCAGGTTGTAAAATGGATCAAAGACGTTCTAAACGGCCAGGCCTTAATCTGAATGAGCATCAGAAGCAGACGGTAAGGGCACTAAAGAGTCAGATGTCTTCTCATTCCGCTAGCGGTCCGACGACAGAAGGTAGCGACCATATCGTCACAAAACTAAGCGAAGAAGAACTTCGCCTTCTTCAGGATGTCGTAGACACATTGAAGAATTATAAAGGAGATTCTGAGCCGATTATTGATGCAGTCGACGGAAAAAGGCTACAGAGAAACTGGTCAGTGGAGAGTTATCTTTCATCAAGCCTTGGAAGCGGAACTTTTGTAAATCCTGGACGATTTTATGTTCGTGTGACGAAGGAGGATGTTCGAACGCTTGAGCAAGTTTGTCTCGAACTTGATGAAGAAGATGAAGCGAAAGCCACCTCAATACCCCACAGTAACGGACATTTACTGAACGAGTCCCTGTCTTTGAGTGATTATAAAAACAAATACAAAAATTACGGATTTAGTATCGCTTTGACAAAGAAGAGTGAAAGCGTAATTGTCGCTCAAAATGTCAGTTGGCTAGGTGCGAAACCAGAAGAATATACCGAGCTAAACAAGTTAAACAAGTCTAATCATACGAATGGAAGCGTACCAAGAAATAATACCAGTTATAGGAGTAAACTTAGAAATTTGCCGCCCCGAGATCGGTTTAGACAAGCTGTTTATTTGGTGATTAATAACCTAAAAATGCAGCCACGTGGAATGGACAAAAATTCCTCCGAGCTGTGGCGGAAACGCGGTCACGCAACATGGCTTACAATGTTATTCACTATTGTGGCGATTATAGCGTTCTTTGCAGACATCGGTACCGATCTCAAAGTTGCAGCGGACCATTTTGCCAAAGGAAACCACTTCTGGTGGGGCAGTTTTACTCTGTTGTTGGTTTTTTTGCCTTCAGCGGTCACAAATTTAGTTTCCTTCCTCTGGTACAAAGAGGATGCTGAATTAGGAAGGCCGCCGAAAAGTGGATGGAGGGCTGTGTGTTTGACCCATCTGCTCCTTGTTGGACTTGTTGAAAGGTGAGTTGCATACAAAACTAGTCAGCAACTTTTGTTGCGTTTGTTTTCTGCAGAGAAAATGGGTTCGCATTGCACCCGTCACGCAACGCATTACGTGATGCGAACTTCGAAAGTAGCCTGTTTTGCACTCTGTCAAGGGAGACATGGACGCGTAGAAAGTTCGTGTTGCTGTTGTTGCTATTTTTAAGGACCTTCTAGTATTAGTGCAAATTGCTTTTAAAATGAAGGTTGTCATGAGTACCAAATTTGTATTTTCTCCTGTGTGGTGGTGGGATGCTTCCGTGTCAGCCGCAGGCTGAAGCGGCGAGCAGCGAGCAGCGCACTATAAAGACTTTTATTAATTAATATATACTAGTAATAATTGCAAATTAGGGGAGTAATAATAATTGCTAAGTATTACAAGCCCCACCCAAAAATAACATTTCTAATCAATTTGGGTGGGAGAACACTGCATCACAAAAATGAAAAGATGTCTCGATACAGTATTCGGAGACCATATCGATATTTTCCAATTGCCGTAAAAGTGATTTTATCCTCGTCCGATCGCTATAAAAATTTCACCAGTGATTGACTATGAATTGAAGTTTGTCAAAATGCAGTTTTTAGAAGGGTAAAATCGATGACAACAATAAGCAAAAAGTTTTGAAATCGATAAAAGCCGAATTTTGCGCGATCTAGACCTGCTACTGAACAGCCAACACCAGAAACTTAAAGTGTGGTGTTTAGCAAATACTTCCGTGAGAAGTAAAAAATTATGTATGTTTGAATTCAAATAAAACGTAAATATATTTCAAACGTTACATTTTTAATAGCCGTTATAAAATGTTTGACAAAAAAGTCCTAAAGAACTCAAATTACTTTTAAGTAGCGTCAGAATGCTGCTCAATATCATATGTCGATGCCAGAAAACTTTGGTGTTTTTTCTTTCTTGCGATCCTGAAAACGAACCTGTTTTCTCACCACATGGCTAAGTGCATATTTATTGTAAGTTTTGACTTTTAGCGCTTGGTATATCTCTATAACGGCTCGACTGAATTTTATTTAAACCTCATAACATAATCTTCACGAGGTATATAATAATGTCAGAAAATTAATGCCCACCATACATACCTCCATGACGTACATTTCAGTGTGAATATCAGCAATGTTTTATATCCAAAAGATGCAATAAAATTCACATTGAAATGAACCAGTAATGGAGGTATGTATTGTTATTTGCTAAACACCACATTTTAATTAAGGGCCTGTTTACATGGAGGTGGGGGACCCCAGATAGGTGAGGTAACTTGCGGCGGATCACCCCACCTATCATGTAAACGTGATCAAATTAAAATGAGAGATTATATGGACAGGCGGGTTACACACCAAAGCGGGTTACCTCACCTACCTGGGGTCCCCCAACTCCATGTAAACAGGCCCTAAGTTCCTGGTGTCGGCTTTTTAGTAGCAGGTCTAGATCGCCCAAAATTCGGCTTTTATTGATTTCAAAGCCTTTTATCTATTGTTGTCATAGTGATATCGATTTTACTAAAAACTTCATTTTGAGAAACTTCAATTCATAGTCAATCACTGTGAAAATTTTATAGCGATCGGACAAGGATAAAATTTCTTTTAACACGATTGAAAAATATCGGTATGGTCTCCGAATACTGTATCGAAACACCTTAAAACATTTACCCATATTTTTAAACCAATTCAACTTTAAAAACGTAGGTTTAAAAATATGCAAAGTTAACAAGAAAAATCTTCAAAATTTCATTACACCGTTACGCTTTTCATTAACAACTTGAGGAGAAGTCAAATACATAGAAAAGATTTTTGTTATTTTGGCTTCCATAATGATTCATGTGGATCACAAGCCTTGAGAACGAGATGGTCATCTTTTGTCCTTTATCCACCCCCCACAGGTACTGGAGAGTTCTTGTTAAATCCTACCAAATAAAACGCAAGAAGGCAACCCAGGTTGTTGACAACCAGCTACTGATAGCAATGAACCTGGATTTAGGGCTACTGCAAATGATCTTGGCCTTTACAGAAGATGCCCCACAGCTCGTGTTGCAAATGTATGTGCTGATCTCGCGCCGATACGTCGAACAATTAAAAGCGACAAGAATACAAGACTTATGGACAATTCTCTCCATTTGCTTTTCTTTTATTTCATACTCCAGAGCTGTAGTAAACTATATAAGCTGCCTGCGTGACTCAAAAAGCCACAAGGGACAACTCCGCTGGTACGGATACCTTTCAATGTGGTTGTGGCGAGCTTTCATGATTATCTCGCGAATATTAGCCCTGGTTTTCTTTGCAACCGAATTCAAAATTTGGTTTTTTCTTGTCCTGTTTCTTCACTTCTTTATTGTTCTTTCATTTCTTACCCGCCAAGAGGTTTCTTTCTTTCCAGGAAACAACTTGAAACAACACTTTTTTCGCGCTGTTATGTCTTACATCCATCTGTTTTGTTTCTTTTGCTTGGAGGGTGTCCGTACTTATCGCTGGGCTGTCAAGTACTACATTTTGACGTTTCTTGAGAATGTGGTTTTCTCTGTTTTATGGTACACAAACAGCACAAGCCATTTGCCAAGGGAAATAGAGATGGCAGGATTTATTTTGATATACATGTTTTTCGTTGTTGGATTAATTATGATGACTGTGTATTACAAGTTTTTACATCCCAGATTCAACCGACCTCGCTTCAGTTTAGCCGCGCCTTTGAAGTCTGAGTTAGCGGATAAAAACTTTGAAAAAAAAGCAGAAAAGACTACAGGACAAAAATTCGAGCTTTGGATTTAAGTGAATGCAATAATCATTGGATTTTATGGTAGCATCAAAGGTAACAACAGTAACAGTTCTATGGAATTATGCAATTACCAGGGAATGATGGAGTCTTGCGGAGCTACCATATTCAGAACACAATGCTCAGTTGCGGCAGTTGACTGTTTTTTCTGTGGAGCGAGCGTAGCCAGCGAGCAGCAGACATAATCAAAAGTCAAATACGTTTCTCTGAAAAATCTCCACAAGATTAACTGGCTGGTTTTGATTTTTGATTTGCGTATTATAGACGAATTTTCTAGCTACCATGTCATATTTTCCTGGAAGGGTTTGCCCCCGACCTCCGTTAAAGTAATCATAACTTTCACGGAATTAAAGTTCACGGTCAAATTGTCATTCCACCCTGTCGTTTAGTAACGTCACCATACTGATCGTAGGCAAGTGAAAGCAGGGGATGTGGAAGAGACTTGAAGGTTGGTTTCTCTAGCTAATCGAGTTTCCCTGTTAAATTTAAATCTTAACTTAAATTTGAATTAAAATAAAGTTTATATCACCTTAAAGGTCAAATGAACCAAAAATTCGACATTTTTTATTTTAGTTCAATTCTAGTGAAATGTGTTTAATATGAACCAAATAAACATACTATGAAGTTTCAGCTCAATTGAAGCAAGTATCTCCGAGATATTTGCAGTTAAAAATTGCTATTTTTTGGCCCTTATCTTCGTAGAGCGGTCGGAAAAATTGCCGGAAAAAACAGCTTGTGACGTCAATGTTGGTCAGGTGAAAAAAAGCGGGAAATTCAAAACAGAGTTTTTCGACTTGGCGCAGAAGTGGTTTGTGCGGCCATAAACCTGGAAAGAACAGGCAATTTGTCTTCAAAAGTTGCAAGCTGTGGTTATAACCTTCTTATCATTTAATTTTCTCGAAGAATACATCATAGTAAACGGACTGTAACGACAGTTACTAATTTCCTTAAGTTGTACTGGAAATGTGCGTGCGTAAGTCCGATTTTTTTGCAAGATGCATTCACAAAATGTGCTCATATAAGGAAGTTCCTGGATATATAAGGTCCGGAGCTCCACGGTGGACACAAAAACAAAATATCTTGGTATAATAATCTGCTCAAAGAAATTCAAGTTTGCCCACAATGTGTTTGAAGTCACTGAACTTTGTCGCACTCGAGCAGATATTTTAAAACCCACGCTCGATCGGACACTTCTAGCTTCGCAGATCACTAAAATATAAACAAAATCCTCAATGTAGAAGTTTTGGCGTTGATATGTGGACAAAAAAGAGTTAATCATTATGTAGTAAATCTTCCCCAAGATCGGTTTCCAGGCAACCATAGCTAGTTTTCAAAGTTTAAACTTGATCGTTTCGCGCAGATTAATTTTGCTTTATTTTGTGTTAAGTTGAACATGCATAACACCTGTCAAGTAAGTAAGATTTCCTTCAAACAAAGTTAAAGTTACATTATTGCAAAAACTTCTTTCCAATTATGTATAAGATTTAATTACCGATTGAGGTCACTTTAAAGACCATAGACGCCACTTCAAGCTGGAAAAGAGATGCGAACAATTCCATCATGCATAAAATTCAGCTTAAGTGAACTAAAAAATGCTTCAATAAGGTTGCAAGACAACAAATTTTCATTAAAAAAACACAAGGCTTGAGGCTCTTATACCTGCTGACAAAGAAGAAGTGAATTTTCTGTACGGAAACAACCTACCTAAAGATCTTAAAAGCAAAAGATGAGTTGCAAGCTTCGCAGCCAAGCCATGATTTCGACTACTTACCGTAGCTAGATTAGCTATTTTTAATAACTGGTCCATGCGAGGGTCTTCATGTTCAAGCAAATTAAACTCAGCAAACTGAATCATTAGAAAGTACAGAAAACTGCACATAAGGATTTGTTTTGCTCGCTTCAGTCGAATCCAGCTCCAGGAATTGATTACGGGCAATGAATCGATTGTTTTGGAGTCATTGCCGGCAGTTGTCGTTCTCCGCTACTTCACAACGAGTGAAAGGAAAATTTGCGTACAGAGATAACAAAACTATGTAATTAAAACTGAAAAAACTACAGGAAAAAAACTCTGACTATTATTACTTGAGCAACAGAGAAATGATCGAAGTAGTCTTTTCTTCTCGAGTAAGCTTGCTGGCCTTCTAAAGTTCCGAGAAAGTTTTTAAAAGCTTGTTCACTTGCATGCGTTAGCCGTTACGGTTCTTTGACTGAAGACAAGGATAAAGCTGGTTCTGCAAAGGTAAATAAATCTGGGCACGTAAAAAAAGTAACCATAACTACTAATAACAGAATACAAGCAGGTTTTAATTCAACCCGGCGAAAGAAGGCACAAAATCAACTCACAAATCGAATGCACAATTATCAGAAAAATACAAACCTTTTTGGAAATGTTCAAAACGTTTTATTCCACCACAGACTGACAGAATGATCTGTTTTTACTCTAACATTGGTTGTTCTGAATCCAAAGTAATTTTCAAGTGACGAAAAAACAACAAAAAGAAAAAAAGAAGCCTTTACAACGAGCAAACGTTCGCACCTCGTGTATTTCATTCAGTCTCAGTCAGAACTCTCACAGAACGAGACAAACAAACGCAGGCGATAAGGGATGCGCAGAAGCTTGCGCAGAACGTTTTTCCGCCCTGAAAGACCAACATTGACGTCACGGACATCACGTAGTCTCCAGTCTATCACGCGGCCATTTCAGAAACGTTTTCGTGAAGTCTTCGGAAATGCTCGGATTTTGATCTTTTATCTTTCTATAAAGGCTTGGGAAGAAAAATATTTACCCAAATCTCACTTAGGATGGTTCTTTTTAGTGTTTGGTGAAGGTAAAGCGACAAAAGAAAATATGTCAATTTTTTGGTTCATTTGACCTTTAAGTTATGTTATGTGAGAGCGAACGTTTCTTATCTTTCTCAGGTTTGAAAAGCATTGATAGTCCGGTAGCATCTGTTAAAATATCACGTAAGAAAGCAAGCAACAACGCTAGTTGTGTTTAGGGAACCTAAAAGAACAAGAAAAATGATGTTGCCACTGTTGCAACCCGCACGGAGGCGTTTTACGGAGAATTTGAAAAACGACGTCAAACGCCCTGCGTGGAAACGAGGCTGAGAATAAAACTTTATCATATCTGCGATAAACATAGCCTGAATTTCATCCGATTACTTCGAGTCGTTATTTCTCCCTCAGTAACGTCTGAATCGACCGGCCGTTAATGCCGTCCAGTGACGTCACTAGTCCTTGACCTTTGCTTTAATTCATGCAAAAAGTAAAACACGATTTTCAAGTGGCAAACCGAGAAATATCGTCTGGAAATGTCTGCATGATACAGAACTGCTTTATTTTTTTCGATCGTAATTCATGTTTAACGTTGAAACTATCAACTGCTTGCAGTACAACTCTGAACCGGTTGTACTAAATTCTATAAATATCAAACTCGGTCGCAATCACGCAAATGAAATAAACACACACACGGAAAAATTAGTTCAAAAACACAATGATTTGCTTTAATTAACGAAGAAAAAAAACAAGGAGACAAGAAAGAAAAGCTAACAGAATCATTACACTTGACGGTAAAAATAGCAAGAAGGTCGAATTATAACATTGATCTCAGAAAACTTCGCGTAAACAAAATCAACGGCCGCCGAAACCACAAAGCGGCTCTAAATGAAAAACTTACACACTCTCCGCAATGATTCTTCATTAGCAGTTCAATTTAGCACTTCAGTTTCGAAGACAAGGGCAATTTTGCTGTTTAAGATAAAGATTAAGCTTATCGAAATGTTTGAACTAAACGAAAGAATGCCGGGGATGCGATCCGCTGAATATCAAGCGACAATCCCGGTAAAATTTTTCATAATTATACATAATTATGCGAATGTTTAGACAATCAACCAATCAAAATCACTACCCGGTTTTCGGGTAGCGAGTGACGTCACTGGACGGCATTAACGGCCCGTCGATTCAGACGTTGTTGAGAGGAGAAAACGACTCGAAGCAATCGGATGAATTTCAGGCTACGATAAACATGGTTTTCCCTCTATTTATGAGGTAAGCTTCTCTTGCTTATTGTGTCTAAAGTAATACGTTGATAGTAGTCGGTAGATAGGCCGAGTTTCCGGTCCGTACTGTAAACTACGGACCGAGCTTTTTTTCCACCCATTTATGGCCCAAGCGCGAAGCGCGCGGGCCATAAATCGATGGAAAAGGACCAGGATCCATAATTTACAGTTGGGACCGAAAAAACGAGGCTATCAAGATGTTAATTATATGGCTTCTTTCAGTTTGGGGCCCAGTTTGGGGGACCGGAAACAAGTGCAGGACGCGCGATTTGACAATCATTTGACAGGCGTTAAGAAAGAAAGTTTTCATTGGCTCACGAAACAATAGCACACAACAAAGGGTTTCCGAGAAAGTGAAAAAAAATTCGCCATGTTGAAAAAGTTTATTTGGTCAAAACTAAGAGCGCTGTAAGTTTTAGCTCTTTAATGTAACGCTGGAGTATTTTGGAAACCGGGCACTGTGTCTTTCTCGAAGTCGTTTTCATCTTTCCTCCGTTGGTCCTTGTAAACAAAAAAAAATGCAAAGGCAAAGAAGCTTTTTCAAGGTAAGTTTGTTGTCATCGTCGAAGGATTCGCTCGTTAATTTTTGGGGGAAAACCTCTCGAATTTCTGCCAGTTCATTCTCGTCTTCAAGCGTGATAAGCGTTAAAATTTTCAAACACGGACCATATTTTCTTCCACGGAAAGGTTACGATTCAGTTTCCACATCAGCTTCGTTCTCATTCAAACAAAGCTGGGTTAAAATCTGGAAAGGCAAAGTCAACATCCCAGTCCTCAGTGTTTACAGACATATTTTTAAGGATATTCGGTCAAAACTAAGAGCACTGTAAGTAGTCAGTCGCCAGCGTGACGCTGGGGTCTTTTGAAAGCTGGACATTGTGTCTGGTTCGGAGTCGCTTCTATCTTTCTTTCGTTTGTCTTTGGAAAAAAACTGCAAATGACAAAGAAGCTCGTCAAGATGATCGGGTGTAGGCATGTTTGTTATCATATTTGTCGAAGGAATTTTCTCATTTTCTCATTTTCTCTCAGGCAAAACATCTCGAATTTCTGCCAGTCGATTTTCGTCTTCTTAACTGTGTACTACGATAAAATTTTCAAACACTGAGGTGCAGTGATGGGTAATCCCTCAGCGCTTGGTGACAGATAAAATTACAATCAAACTTCAACTTAGAGGTAAGTCTCGTTTACTTTTTTAATTAACACATCCTGATAATATGTGGAAAATTGAACCATGTTTATCGAAGATATGATAAAGTTTTATCCTCAGCCTCGTTTCCACGCAGGGCTTTTGACGTTGTGTTCTAAAATACTCAGTAAAAAAGCCTCCATGCTGGTTGCAAAAGTGGCAAATTCGTTTTTCTTGTTCTTTTAGGTCCCCTGAACACAACTAGCCTAGTTGCTTGATTTCTTCAAGAAATGCCCACGGGAGTACATATGCTCCCGGCCAATGAAGCATTTGACACGCTAATCGAGGAAACCGGAGCAGTAGCAACTGAATTGCTGAATTGTCTTGTTAAAGACGGAATCGACGATTTTCACGAACACCTTAACAGACAGAACGGAGACATACAGTTCACCAAGGAGATCGAAGAAAATGGTAAGATACCTTTTCTAGACTGCTTGGTCACTCCCGACAACAACAAACTAAAAACGGCTATTTACAGAAAACCGACACATACCGACCGATTACTAGACCAGTCTTCGTACAACCCGACCTCTCACAAGGCTACTACTATCCGGACTCTGACGAGACGAGCGCAACTAGTTTGCGACTCACCTGACAGCCTACTCTGCGACATGTATAACGTATTCTACCGACTACTATCAACGTTAACAATAGACGACTGTTTAACTGTAACAAGAGAAGGATCGAAACGCACCAATTACTGATCATGATTACGAGTCTTCATAGCCAATAACATCACGGCTTAACTGACAGGCGACCAATAACATCACGACATAACTTACCAATCAGATCAATAACCAGAGTATAATACCATCAACTGACGTGATACAACTCACTTTGACTCTGAAGATGACCACCGCACAGGTTGTCGAGGTGTCAGTCACTGTCAACAACAACAGTCCTATTCAGGACTACGTTCACCCGGACGATCAAACTCAACCTACTTTTGAATTGTTATTGACACTTGTAACTCATCCTTTATTCATACAAGTGCTTATTACCAACTATTATTCATTCAAGCATTCGGCTGTTTCTGATTGGCTTAAATTACCAGGCTAATCTTCATACCAAGCTACCGCTGACCAAATTTGGAAGATGCGAGCAACATACCCATCGATACGATGGTATATTGCCCCAATATACAATGGCAACTTCGTTTCCAGGCAGCAGTGTGGTAGCGCGGTATGCATCGAAACGAAATAGCTGAATTTCTGATTTACAACTGATGGAAAAAGATATTGCCCGATGGATGTGATTCATCACTTTTTTAAGCATCTTTCATATTCTGAAACTGTGAATAATAAAACAGTTATTGAATTTGGCCTTCAAATGATATGAAGAATTGTGCAGATCTCGGACGAAGGCTATTTTCTCCCCGGTGAATACCCTCCCCCCCCCCCCCCCCCCCCAATCTGTATAATTCTTCATAATCATTTCTTACCCAGCCTCATTTCATAATTGTTAGATAACTGAAAGGCTTAAATAGCTAGTTTATCCTTCTCCTGACGTGGGCGAAAAATGGTGAGTAATACGGGCTGATGTCAAATGCCAAAATATTGCAGTTTCCAAGGTGGAGCAGAGATCTGTGATTAGAAAATGCTCCCCTTTGGAAATGCGGCTGTTTTACTATCGCCACCCACCCCTTAACTCATCGCTCACGACAAAACGGCGGTAGAAATCCAATCTAATTTTTGAAACAGTGCCAAGAACTCTAAATTGTTGTGATGAAACTGCCTGAGTTTTTGTTTTGCCCTTAACTATTGGCTGTTGGTTGTTGTTTCTCCTGATATATCAGGTGCACCCAACTAGAATATAGTTCAAAACCACTTAAACATTGCATCGTTGAACATATTTTAGTATTTTAGTATTTAAACGGTAGATATAGGCATATTTTTATCCCCTAAAAATTTTTCATCAGTTCGGATTTCCTAGCTGAAAGTCTAGTGATCCGAAAATTGTAGGGATCAAAACTTACCTTTTCGAAAATTTCAGCCAGAAAAAAAAGGCTCCTGAAAATTCTAGGTTACCTTTTTAGGGTAGAAATCCGTTAAAAATGGGCAATTATACCATTTTTTAGATTTTCGAATATCCTAGGAGAGGCAGGCAAGCAAGAAATTTTACAACAAATGTTCCGAAAATTCTAGATCTCAAATCGTCTTCCGAACAGATATTTTCCGAAAATTGACGTTGGGCGCCCCTGATATATCAAGAAAAAAGACCATGCTGTCAACAAACTTATGTCAGAGTCATGCTGGGACAATACGCGCCGCATGTATCAACATTGTCACTGCATTCTATCACTTTTCTACAACAACTTGATTCAGTCGGATTGAAATCCTGAACTCACCAAATGTTGGGTCTTATTTTCAACTCAGTGCGTTTAAAAGAGTAATAATGGCCCTTTAAAGTAAACCACTCCATCCCATCAGCATATGACTCATGTTGTCCACCATGATACAGCCCGTTGAGATTGGACCAGTGACATGAATCGTACCACCAAGCTCCTTTATATGTGATAGCACAGTTGACGCTACCGGCGTGATCGTTGTCTTGATCTTGTGTGGTAAACTGCCGATTGCTGTGTGAGAAAGTATGTAGCACTAAATTAATAAGTCAACGATGCGAATAATAGTTAAACCCATTTTGATATGTATTGATATTGTATTAAACCGTATATAAAAATGATAGTGATAAACGTAACAAGATATGTATGACTGTGTATCAACTATGGCGCTATAAACTAAAACCTATCAAAATATTACTGACGCAAGCTATAACAATACGTCACGTTACTCGGATTAAGGTGTTATGAATGCGGTCTGTGAACGTGGCACGCGTTCACTAAAAAGGCGTGGCCCCTATAGCAGGAAACACGCTGGGGTGGCAGCAAATGACATGATTAATGAACAGGTTTAGACAGGACAGACTCAAATAGCTTCGAATACAGTCCACCACGTCTGCCCTTAAGGCTGTTAATGTGATGTAATTACAAATTTTGCAAATATGGCAATCCTGGAGAAAAGATAGAGATTGCTGGCTTCTGCAAGCGCTCCAGGTCGTCGCTAAGTTATAGGGAGAGTGCGTGTTGGAAGATACGTGCTCGATATTCTAGAAACGGAGTAACACGCTTGCAGAAGGCGGGATTTTTATCCCGGGCTCTTTAGATCCTATGCAATCTTAGTTTAACGCCTGCAACGCGTTCAGTTTGCCACTCAAATTACAAAGCAAGGTCATGTTTTAAAATGAGGCAATTAAAGTAGAAGTTTTTCACTCGATCCGAGTTTAATTTCGGCCGGTAACTAAATTTGTGCCTTAGATTGTATTCTTAAGGCATGCTTTTCAGTGTGGTTTTGTTCAGTACAGTACTGATAAACCATCAAAAAAGGTTTTCTATATTCTTACTTTGTAGTTTCTCCGCTGGACGCCATTGAGTCACCAGCACTACCATTGTATCCACCAATCAGAAGCCGATATCTATCTGCTTCATCAGACACCTTAAAAGTCCCGTACTCAGCGTAAAATTTGTTGTCTTCAAAGTCCTGCAAATCAACTCTCAACTTCACATCATAAGCGGCTGTCAAACGGTACAGGTTGTCATTTCCAAACCAGAACTCCCCATTCAGGTCTCCAAATCCGTGTTTGTACTGTTCCCAGACCAGAAAAAAAATCGACAGAACCGTCAAAGCGTCTTTGAAAAACCGTCCATCCTCCGCCGCCTGTGGTCATATCGCACAGCACTTGAATTGGTTTGCCGCCATCTGGATTGATGGTGTACAGTCCATCAGAATTAAAACCATCTTGCAGGAGCTGAATACAGCTCTTTGGTTCTATTAAAACAAAATATAAAACCTTTAAATTACTGAACCTACCACTGCTTTCACTTTTTATTCTCTTATTGTTCATTCATAATTACTAATTAATTAATTAATCATTCATAATTACATAATTACGAATTTCAAATATCCTTTTAGCTTGTAACAAGCTAATCGAGGTGGGCAGACAAAATCGTAAGTTACACATTAGTAGGAAACAAGAAAGTAAGAAAAAAAAGGAAAAAAACACAACACGACTAGAAAATATAGAAGATACAATGTAAGTTATGACAATGAAAGATTATTATTATTATTTTCATTATTATGATTATTATCAGGAGCCGATTACTTAATCGGCTCCTGTTATTATAAAAGATTACTAAAGTTAGTTTTATGAAAGCTTTCTTTACTTATGTATTAAAGTGGACGTGTCAACATAAGTATGCCTTGATTTCAAAATAAGTAGAAGAAGGTCGTGTAATATACAGTCGAATACTTTGGGGAATACTGTTCCGCTCCCCCCGGGGGGGGGGACATTCAAAAGAAATGTTGGTGGAGATGTGCCGCCGAGGCCTTCAAACCCAGACCAATTAAGACAAAAATTGTTCATTTCGCTATCCTGTTTAAGACAAGATACATAAATTTTATAATCTTTTACTGTGATAACTTACATTGTATCTTCTTCTATATTTTCTAGTCTTGTTGTGCTTTTTTTCCTTTTCTTTTTCTTACTTTCTTGTTTTCCTCCTACTGTGTACCATGGTGTATGCGGTATCCCACAGAAACAAAACCGCTCCATTTGCGGCCTTTTTCAAAGAGTACCAGACTTTACCAGACAGATGACCACAGGCCCTGATTATTTTCGTCTTGCTTACAGAACTAATTCTTTTTTTCCAGACCAACATCATGGAATTAGACTTTTTGGAAAAAGATTCTTAGTACCGAAATGTAGGCAACTCATCACCAACACTCACACTCAAGGGCACCCTGTTCAAGACGCTAAATAGTAAAATTGTATACTCCGTTCAAGGCTCAAGACCCTGAAAACCATACCCTGTTCAAGGGCACATACCTGTCAATATCAAGTAAGAGGCTAGTAGAAATATTAACCAGGTAAAGAGTTATGAAGTTATTGAAGACGTCATGCATGATGACACACACTTGCATTATTCAGTATTTATACTTCATCAGTAGGAGAATATCAAAAAATTTGGATAACCGGGCCGCTCGATCTATATGGAGCATAGTGTAGTGAGAGCGTTTTCAGATATGTTTGAGCATGGCCCCACACAGCAATACGATAATTTATATAGAGCTGGCTCAAAAATCAACATATGCTCAGTAAGATAATAAACAGCGGAATAAAGTGTCTAAAAACTGTCAAGAGTTTCAAGAGATTTGTTTCGTTCCCATGGGATAACCCATGTATCATAACTACCCCTCTTGCCAGTATTAAGAGAACATATTTTTACTTACTGCAAGGTATTCCAGCATAGCCGTCATCGCAATGGCATCGTACGCTGTTATTTTGATAGATGGGGATGCAGACTCCTTTGTCACCACAAGGCGATCCACCCGTCCCACAAGCACTCTGTTTTAAAGCATACAGGTTTATCTCACGCAAAAGCCTCAATCGGCCTCTAGCCGGCAAACTAGGCTAAAAAAGGACTAAGATCATTTAAAAAAATTCTTGTCAGTTGAGTAGCCATTGCCTGGCCTCACTAAAATAAATCGAACAAAATTGGTATTAGAAAACTAAAAAAAAAAAAAGAAAAAAAAAAGAAAACTTTAGATTCGAGGAGGAGAACAACTACGAGTACGAGATTTGATTTAAAGTATATTCGCTTATTATAAAAAAAAATAGAAAACCCAGAATTCTTAATTGCAATTTTATTTGCCAGAAGAGTTAGCCCTGTTATCTTTTTTGGAGGAGGTTAAGCCCTCTCCCGATCGCAAAATGCTAAAACTTCTAACATTTGATAACTTGTTTCCACTACCAGGACGTCCTCGCTAAACCTCTTAGTAAAATGACGACGATAAAAACCTGAGATCAGGCCCAGTTTTAGGCATATCAAATTCTGCAAGCAGAGTACTTTAGGGGCGTCGATAAAACCCGGAACGCGGAACATTCCGGAACATTCCGGAACATCCCGGCCATGAAAAAATAGAAATAATTTTAATGAAAAAAAATTAATTTAATAAAATGACAATAATAACACAGTTTTTGTAAAAATTAATAATAACAAAATAACAAAAAATAACAAAGAAAAAAACGAAAAATAAAGAAATGATTAAGAAAAAGAAACTGCTATCATCTCCGAGTATGAGAAAACAATATTTTGTTGCAAATAATTTGTTGGGCGAGTGAGGGTCCATGCAAATGACAGTGGTGAGTGAAGGCTTGCTTCTAAATTCAAAATATATTAAAATGGCTCGCGAGGAGAGGGGTTTTCAAGCTTTACTCGCACAGGTACCTCTTGTAATTGTTTGCCATGAGTTAATCATTTGGCGGTTAACCATTTACGGCTCTGCGATGGTCTGAAATGTCGGTGCAGTATGTCATGTCAAATGCGCAAATGCTGCAAAGCAACGTTGTATGAAACAAAGATCGATCAAATGAAGGAGAGCGACCCTTAGTCCTGTGGAAGGAAGTAAAGAGACTCATCGGAGCGCGGCAATCCTCCTCGAGCAACCTGATCTCTTTCCTTGACATCGATGAGTTGGAGGGGTCGTCCATGAGCGAGATTGCTGACCTTATCAACCACGCCTTGTTAGAGCCTCTTGAAGAGAACCGCCTGTCTAACGAGATTCCCAAGCTCCCTCTAGAAGATCAGTCTCCAAAGCATCTAGTGGTTGCGGAGTATGACAGGCGGTCCGGACGGTATTCCTAATTGGATAGTAAGGGAGTATGCGGAATTTCTCGCCTATCCTGTCTCAATCATTCTAAATGCCTCTTTCAAGGAACAGTAGCCACCGAGACCCTGGAAATTGGCAGACGTCACTCCTTTACCCAAAACCAAGCCTGTTAAGGAGATCAAGAAAGATCTGAGTCCTATATCGTTAACACCGAGTATCTCTAAGGTCGCAGAGGACTCTGGCGTCACAGAGCACGTAAAGCCAGCTGTACTGCGCTCTCTGGACCCAAGCCAGTTTAATGCGATACCGAAGTCTTCGACAACTTTTGCCCCGTTGGAGATGCTCCACTAGTGGTCTCAAGGGACTGATGGAAACGGTTCGACTATCAAGACACTCCTGTTTGATTACAAGAAAGCATTTGACCTAATTGACCGTAGTATCTTAGTAAGGAAATTATGCGCGCTTGACATCGTACCTAGCGTCATAAATTGGATAATAGATTTCCTATCAGCTCGCTCACAGAGAATCAAACTCTCTGAAGGTTGTGTATCCGAATGGAGCACAGTACCTTCGGGCGTTCCGCAAGGGACCAAACTAGGCCCTTGGCTTTTTTATCATGATAAATGATTTAACTGGCAGTAATGCTTCTATTTGGAAATATGTAGACGATACCACAACATCAGAGGTAATGAAGAAAGGACAGCATAGCGAGGCTCAAGGTATGGTAAATGAGGTAGTAAATTGGTCAACCAGAAACAGAGTCAAGTTAAACACTGGCAAATGCAAGGAGCTCCGCATTAGTTTTACATCAGATTGTGACTTTCCTCCAGTGGCATAGGAGAGGAGTGCATCAGATTAGTTAAAGATGCTAAACTTTTAGGTGTTACTATCTGTAAGATCCAAGTGTAACATTTTTTCTATTATTCGTTCTTGCGTAATTTGTTTTTCCTTTGCGTACGCAAATTAGTTTATACTTCTTTTCGTCCTTTTGTTTAGTCTTTTTTTTTGGCGTTAATTTAGGTGTTTATTCCTTTCTGTCAGTTTTCGCGCCCTCGTTAGCCTTTCTTTGCTGTTTCATCTTCATTAGCGCCTTTCTAAGTTTCTATAGTTTTATTTTCCGCATGTTCTAGCGTATTTTTCATATCGTAGTTTTGCAGTACAGTTTGTGCAGCTCATTTTGGTCCGCGCTTAGCGCAGTTCTGTTTAGTTTCTTGCAAGTCTCTTCGCGTTATTCGCAGTCCGCTTTACAGCAGTTTTCTCTGGCCGAAACAATGTAAGTGTACTTCACAGTCCTCGTTTTGCAGCTTTGTTATTTCCTTACTCTAATTTACCTTAGTCGCAACTTGTAACTTTTTTGCTTTTTTACCGTTTTAGTTTCAACCCACGCTGTTTGTATGCACACTCTTAGTACCAAGCACGTCGGTTACAATAAATCTTCATTCGAATTTGGTTTTGTGGTGTTGTTATTAAAGGCCAAGAGACTTACACGCTTATTGCAGTTTCACTATCTCTGGTGACTTAACATGGAATGCGCACATCACGGAAGTTACTATGAAGGCAGAAAAGAGGCTCTATTTTCTTGTTCAGCTAAAAAGAGCTCGTGTTCCACAGAAAGATTTATGCCTTTTTTACATTACATGCGTGCGCTCCGTCATTGACTATGCTGCGCCAGTTTTCTATACCGTGCTTCCAGCCTACCTTTCGTAAGAATTAGAACGCGTTCAGAAAAGAGCAATGCGAATCATATGTCCTGGTATAGAATATCAGCAAGCTTTAGCGCTTATGAGTTTACCAACGGTTGCGGAGCATCACCACAATATTTGCACGCGCACGTTTGAAAGCATAATGAGCGACCCGAACCACAAGTTAAGAAAGTTGTTGCCGCCTCTTTATAAGAGCAACTATAATCTAAGGCACGCGCGCTCTTTCACTTTGCCGCGTTGCAAGACAAATAGATTTAAGAACAGTTTTTTTATGGCCTTAGGAAGAATTGTAAATAATTTTTAGGTTTCTTATTATACGTTTTTAGTCTTAGCTATTACAATTATTACTCATTTTTACAATTATTACCATTATGTAAATACGCAATTCAGCTTATACTGCAATGTATTTAATAAAGTACCTAGCTACCTTTAAATAAGCCAAGTCGGTAATTAAGTAACTCATGTCAAGCCAATAAATAGTTATATATAACTGACATGTTCTTACTTGAGGTGCTTTACTTTCTTGAGGTTCACATGAAGTACTTACAGACTAGGCTCTGTGAACTTAAGAATAGCTAAGGGGCTCCTGTCTTTCGATTTTAGTTGACAATACTCACATTCGTAGTAGTTTCTATACTGTTTACAGTCAGCCTGATATTTCAGACGTCTCCTCGAGTCGCAAGAGGAGTTTGCGACTCGTGGAGGCCGCGGAAATTCAAGCTAGTTTACAGTCCCCTCTTTTTTCCCGCCTAGTTGAGGATGGAGAATATTTATTCGAGGTTTTCGAGTCCCCTGTGACGTTGCATTTTTTTTCCACTCTGTGTGCTGAAACGCTGCCCCCACCACCCTAGATTTCGAGCCCAAGCCTATTTTATCGAAGACACTTAAAGGTTTGCTAATGCGACCTGTTATTTTTGAAAACACTATTTTCCATGCAGTTAAATTCACTGAATATTACAGTATTCGTTTGTTACGTACTCGGGTCAAAGGTGAATGGAAAGGAAAGGAGCCGTCCGTCTTTGTTTGTTTGTTTCTTTGTTCCACCTTGCTAAATATATCATCATCTCGGAGCATTTGGTTCCGTCGTGTCAGCGCGTCTGGGGACTGAAACGGGCATAGAAAGTCGATGTGGATCTCCATGATCACGGGAATCACAACAGCCCCTCCCATAAAAGTTGTAGTTCCACACACACACGTTAGCAAACCATACGAGTTAGCACCAACTTCGTTCTCACCAGTTTAGTCGTCAGAGGATACCCAAATCACTTTGACAGTGGCGATCGCAATCTTCACCTTGGCGAAGGAAAATAGGGGGCTGTGATCTAGCTTGAATTTCAGCCATCTCTTCGAGTCGCAAACTTCACTTGCGACTCGGTAGACGGATACAATTCAGGCTAACTGATAATAGTTGAAACTACCGCTGCGCTACCACTGCCACTGCCACTGCAACTGATTCACGGCGAATGTGATTCTTATCTGCTAAAGTCCAAAGCGACGAGCCCCTAAGCTCTTCTTACGTTCGAAAAGCCGTAAAGTAAGTGGATAACCGTTAAACCGCATGGCAAACAATAACGAGGGGTGGCTGTGTGAGGAAAGCTTGAAAGGCCCTCCTCGCGACCCATTTTAATACATTTCGAATTTAGAACCAAACCTTCACTCATTTCTGTCATTTTCATGGACCCTCGCCCCACAAATTATCTGCGACAAAAATATTGTTTTCTCATACCCGGAGATGATTCGAGTTTCTTTTTCTTTATTTCTTTCTTTTACGGTTTCCTGTTATTTTAGGTTATTATTAATTTTTACGAAAATAATTTTATTATTATTATTATATTTTTTTCATGAAAATTATTTTTTATTTTTTCATGTTCCGGGATGTTCCGGAATCTTCTTGAATGTTCTGTGTTCCGGGTTTTATCGACGCCCCAATTTTAGCGGTTGTCATACATTCTCTCTAACGGCTACCGCTAAAATTGGGCCTGATACAAACTCTCTCACCCTTGTGCTCGTTACGGCCAGATTTTGGCCGTAACGCTGATTGGCTGTTAGAACAATGCCACAAGATCTGATTGGCTGTCGGAAACGCCTGAAGTTGAAAGCGCTTATTCCTCGCGTGGTTGTTTTCATGAATGATCCGCCGTCGGCGGAGAGAAGGATCGATTTTGCTGTCTTTTTTATTGCCTTAATATGTGCCATGGAAATTCAGAAAAATTCAGTTGGTTGCTCATATCTTCTCAGGATTTGCTTTATTTACGGAACTAATGTGACTGTATCGCGGAGTTGAATCCCTCTGCAAGTTGTTGACTGCTAACAAGGTGCCTTTTGATTTACCAACGAGTGAATGGAACAAGTGCGAATCAAAATACTGTCCATCTTAAAACTGGTTTGATTTGAAAGTTTGGCCGGGAATGACTTCTCTGAACAGGGTACGCAAGCGGGGGCTCACTGCGAAAGAAACCTCAATCGCCAACTGTGAAGAAGTATAAGACGAAAAATATCGCATCGCTATTCAAGGAATTTTTGTAGTCATTATTATAAAAGCTGGTGGCGCTAGTCTTAAGGTAACAGACTTGTGGTTTGTCTTCGCTTTTTGTAAGAAATAAACCAGGAAAACTGGTGTCCTCGCTCGTTAGCCGTTTGCTGTTTATTTATGCGATTAATAAATTTAGCGAGCTTTTTAGACCTGCAGTAAAACGACGACACAACTAAGAAGAACTACAAAGTGTGTTTGTAATATTGTTTTTCGTTTTGTTTATAGGTCAGGTGAGCATGCAGTTAGTGGCAGATAATATTTACCTGGATTTTTTGAAAATATATTTTTTAGACGTTTGTTTTTTTAGTAAATTCGCAAATATTATTGCAAGTGTACGCACAGGCCAACTAAATCAGCTGCATGAAATACACTTGAGAACTCGTTTGGTTTGTTCTGAAATAATTTATACATCCTTTGAAAAAGTTCGCGATATATTTTTTCAAGATGTCCAAAGATTTATGTACTGGAAATCGGGGAAAATTGAGGAAGAAAATATTAAGGCAACAGAAAAATAGAAATTTCAGTATTTTAAATTCGAGCGCGCCTAGCCAAAATAATACGCTGTGGCTTGCCTAGTCCCTGTACGGCGTTTTCCCAATCCCTCTCGGTCAATTCGTTTCGGTGACGTATCCGAGGCGAACGAGCGGGAAACGCCTCACATTTTTCCATGGACCACGTAAACCGAAACGCTTTGGCCGAGAAGAAACAACGAGGCCTAGGGACTAGGCAACGCTGTGGCTATATGGCTGGTAACCGGTCAAGGTGTTTTAAATGACCGGTAGTCCCATATTTAGCCTGAAGATCATCCGACTGCTTCGAGTCGTTTTCTCCTCTCAACAACGTCTGAATCGACCGGCCGTTAATGCCGTCCAGTGACGTCACTCACTACCCGAAAACCGGGTAGTGATTTTGATTGGTTGATTGTCTAAACATTCGCATAATTATGTATAATAATGAAAAATTTTAGCGCGATTGTCGCTTCATATTCAGCAGAGGGCATCCCTGTCATTCTTTCGAGTAGTTCAAACATTTCGATAAGCTTAATCTTTATCCTAAAGCAAATTGCCCTTGTCTTCGAAACTGAAATGCTAAATTGAACTGCGAATGAAGAATAATGATTGCGGAGAGTCGGTAGGTTTTTCATTTGGAGCTGCTTTGTGGTTTCGGCGGCCTGTGATTTTGTTTAGGCGAAGTTTTCTCAACCTCGTTCCAAGGGTTCTCTCCAACCCTGGGAACGAGGTTGAAACTTTCTGCGATCAATATTATAATTCCAGGGGCACCCAACGAGAATATAGTTCAAAACCACTTAAACATAGCATTGTTAAACGTATTTTAGTATTTAAACGGTAGATATAGGTATATTTTTATCCCCTAAAAATTTTTTATCTGTTCGGATTTCGTAGCTGAAAGTCTAGTGATCCGAAAATTATAGGGATCAAAACTTACTTTTTCGAAAGTTTTAGCCAGAAAAAAGGCTCCCGAAAATTCTAGGTGACCTTTTCAGGGTAAAAATCCGTTAAAAATGGGCAATGATAGTAGTTTTTAGATTTCGAAAATCCTTGGAGAGGCAGGCAAGCAAAAAAATTTACAACAAATGTTCCGAAAATTCTAGATCTCAAATCGTCTTCCGAACAGATATTTTCCGAAAATTGTCGTTTGGTGCCCCTGTAATTCGACCTTCTTGCTATTTTTACCGTCAAGTGTAATGGTTCGGTTAGCTTTTCTTTCTTGTTTCCTTGTTTTTTTCCTCGTTAAGGACCAAATAGCTTCTTTTGAATTAAAGCAAATCATTGTGTTTTTTAACTAAGTGTTCCGTGTGTGTTTATTTGATTGCGTGATTGCGACCGAGTTTCATTGTAGAATTCAGTACAACCGGTTCAGAGTTGTGCTGCATGCAGTTGATAGTTTGAACGTTAAACATGAACTACGATCGAAAAAAAATAAAGCAATTCTGTATCATGCAGACATTTCCAAACGATATTTCTCTGTATGCCACTTGAAAATCGTGTTTTACTTTTTGCACGAATTAAAGCGAAGGTCAAGGAGTAGTGACGTCAATGGACGGCATTAACGGCCGGTCGATTCAGACGTTACTGGAGGGTAATAATAGTAATAATAGGGGTCATGAAAAATGGGCCGTTAAAAGGGGGAGGGCCATGCAAATATGTGTCCGTAATCATGTAGATGTTCACCCACAGAAGAAAAAAGAAGTTCTTTATTTTGTAAAAAAAAACGTGGGAGAAATCAGCATTATTAAAGAGTCCGACTCTGATTCTGTCAGCTGATCACTCGACTCTCCTATTTCTCCCACGTTTTTTTTACAAAATAAAGAACTTCTTTTTTCTTCTGTGGGTGAACATCTACATGATCACGGACACATATTTGCATGGCCCTCCCCCTTTTAACGGCCCATTTTTCATGCCCCTCCCTTTTCTGCAGTCACGAAAACCCCTATTATTACTCATCTGAAATGTACGTATAATGCATTACAAAGAACAGATTAGAAATATATTTTGAGCTTACATAATACTGACTCACCCTATTGTATTGCAAGAACTAGATTTTATCATTTATACAAGAGGGGGAGGGTCATGATAGGCTTAGCAAATTTCACTCCTATTGCAGGGATGGGTCACCTCATTTCCGAACCCAAATTTAAAATTCCCACTCCCCCCCCACCCCCTCCCCCACTGCTAATTTCTGACAAGTTCCTTAGAACTTTTTTCAGCTCGACTGCCGGTCAAGGTTTTCAAAACACTAAATGGCCGGCAGTCCCCTATTCTCAGTAAATTTAACAAATCGAAAAAATTCAGCCGTTCTGAACTATTATAAAGTCGTGATCCTGATCAAAGTCTCTACGCGTTAGTTCCCTTCTGGAGCTGAAATACACTTCAACATTATCTTGTCGACGTTATGATGAAACAAGACCAAGCTAGACCAAACCTCAATGTTCTCATCATTGAGTGATAGACCCCCTTAAATTGACTACCTTTAGCATGTCCAGTGCTTCCGAAATCCAAGAATGAAAAGAAAAGTATACTTTTAAGGGAAAAAACGATCACTCTTGGCGTTTCGTGAAGGAAAACGTATATAAAGATTAAAGGTGCATAGGGAGATTTTTCCAGAGGTCAACTGCCATGAAGAAAATTGTCTGTTGGCTCAGAATTTCAGCAGAGTATGGAAGATGTTAAAGAACAAAATTACTCGGCAGAAAGCATCCTCAAGGCTATAAAGGCGGCAGTATATACCCTATATACCTTGAGATGAAGAGGGATGAAGTTAACGCTGAGACCTGATCATAAAGGTTAACAACTTAAGAGAGAATACACCACATCAAAGCGGACATACTTCTGAAAGTACCGGACGTGAATTTTTTCTTGGCGCCGTAAGGCGCGTCGCGAGCGCCGAAGGCGCAAGCACCTAGGGGGGTCTGGGGGCATGCTCCCCCAGGAAATTTTTAAAATAGAATACTCAGAAACGCCATTTCCAGCGTTTCTGGAACCAAGGAAACAGTTTCCTAGGCAATGCTGGCGCTCACTAAAATTCTCTTTAAAAAGTAAATTACTGAATGAAAATGGTCAGTTGGTAGGGGGAGGGGGAGGGAGAATGGCAACAACAGAATTTTCATTGGCTTATCATTGCGAATTTATTTGATTTTCAAAAAAGATGTTTGGTAACAATTCCGTTTAAATGAAGAGGGGAAACCAATAAAATATCCCGCCGCTCAATAAGCAAAGAAAAAAGAGTTATATGGCCGTTTTGAAGAATGTAATTGATTATTCTGTTATCCTCTAGTCAGTATGTTCATGAGATGCCTTAGTAAGAAAAATATATAATACAGTAGTAAAAAAAATCGCCAATATTGATCTCAAAGTACCGGACGTGGAATGGCAAACGACCGGACGAAACGTCCGGCCTCCGGCCTCAAATGAAAACCCTGCCTACAGTTCTATTACCACTGGTTTGCATACATACCAAATATCAACTAACAATCAGCCTATTCACTACTAATGTCCACTAAAAAGGTATACTCCATGAAGGCATTCCTTATCCTTCGTAGCTACCTGTACGCACGGTACGCACGTACATATCTGAAAAAGTTGAGCGTCAAAATCGCAATAATGAAATAAGATAAGAAAGTGAATAATGAAAAATAAAAAGCAAAGGATAAGATAGGTAAATATAATTATATTACGTTCACAGTTTGACTCAATTCATTTAACAATGGACTCTTTAAGTTTAAGTTTTACGCCCGAATGTCGGCTTCCAGAAAAAGAAATTATTTATAATTTCCTTTTCTTGTAAGAAATTAACGATGCACTTTATTAACGCGATTGTAAAAAAATCGCGTTGATTTAATTAGCAATTAATGAATTCGGCTTTCGTAGGATATGAAGAATTAAGCAGATCGAGGAGGGTGTTATCCACCGAGGCCGAATTTGTTTTTAATAGAGACGCATAAAAGTAATTAGATACAAAGTACCACTTTCGATTTAGGATTCAAAATTTCCGGAGACTTCACCAAACCGGGACGTTTCATATTTTTGGATTCTCGCATCTGCGCCTGTTTAAGTTATGCAAAGCGATTGACGTGTTTCAGACAATGAATCCAAATAGACGATAAAGAATTTTCAGATTACTTAGTTATGTCATTTCAGATACAGTGAAAACGCTTGGTCTTACGGTTACCTCACCTTTTGGAACCTTGGGTGGGGTGGGGGGTTAGGGGTATTTGGGGAATTGTGCGTACCTCTGAAAAACTCCTGGCTACGCCTCTGCTGTTAAGAAATAAACGAATCTGATGAGGATTTGAAGAAAATAAACCGACGGCTCAAATTCACTGGACTTATGAAATTGGAATAACAACTTAGTTAAAGTTTGAGTTAGATGTGATATATTGGCGCGGTATTGTTCACTTAGTAAAACGGCTTTGTAGGAACTGTTGTAATCACGCTGCTTCGCATTGACATTGTTCCATTGAATTTGTTCATTGTCATAAACTTGTTTTTTTAGATGGCTAATTAGATTGCTATCGTGTTTGTTTGTTTGGTTGGTTTTATTGACCGTTTTTTTTTTTTTCACGGCTATATATTCTGTAAAACTAACTAACTAAAGCATGAAATAAAGAAATTATAAATTATAAAAAAAATTAAAGACTGAAAGAAAGAAAGAAACAGGAGAGCTAATTATAGCTGCATTAGAGTAAAATCTTATCAACAAGCGCATATCATCACATCATAAAAGATGGGAGAGACCCTTTCTTTATCATATTATCTCGGGCTGCCTGCCAAGAACGTAAAAAACGGAATTTTATTATATAAGCAACGAGATTTATTCACAGAATGACAGTGATGGAAAAATCGTTCTGTTTTTAGTCACAACCAATCAGCAACGCGAACGTTAAACTGTCACTAGTGAAAAAACATCGTTCGCTGCGTCTGATTGGACGAAAGATGTTTTTTCACCAGTGAAAAGTGATCGTACGGGAAACCACCTCACTTTTGGCGCGAAAACTGGCAAGCCGCCTTTTTACTTTCAACATGTCGGGAAGGTTTGTGGACGTCGGTTTCGGTCGGTTGATAATTTCATCGCAGCAATCTATGGGTTTTTTTAGCTGGGCTGAGGCTATTTGCCATCAACATACAGACAGTGATCAGTCATCCCACACCAGAGGATTTTTGGAGGACACTGTGTGTTGATTCTTACCCAAACGAAATCACCCATACACCCCCGGCCTCAAAAGTCAAATGTTCGGCCCCTAAAACTAGCCTGAATTTCATCCGATTACTTCGAGTCGTTATTACTCCCTCAGTAACGTCTGAATCGACCGGCCGTTAATGCCGTCCAGTGACGTCACTACTCCTTGACCTTTGCTTTAATTCATGCAAAAAGTAAAACACGATTTTCAAGTGGCAAACCGAGGAATATCGTTTGGAAATGTCTGCATGATACCGAACTGCTTTATTTTTTTCGATTGTAATTCATGTTTAACGTTCAAACTATCAACTGCATACAGTACAACTCTGAACCGGTTGTACTAAATCTATAATCAAACTCGGTCGCAATCACGCAATGAAATAAACACACACACGGAACACTTAGTTCAAAAACACAATGATTTGCTTTAATCAAAAAGAAGCTATTTGGTCCTTAACGAAGAAAAAAAACAAGGTGACAAGAAAGAAAAGCTAACCGAATCATTACACTTGACGGTAAAAATAGCAAGAAGGTCGAATTTTAACACTGATCTCAGAAAACTTCGCGTAAACAAAATAACCGGCCGCCGAAACCACAAAGCGGCTCTAAATGAAAAACGGCTTAAGCGACCAATTGCAACTAAAAGGTACACGAGGTGCTAGCGTCGTTTGAGATAGAAATCCTCGTAGGAATAAGACGTTGATTTTACAGTTTCTTAGAACGTAATTAATAATGGGGTCACCCAAACAGTGAATCTAGCCTTGTTCGATAGATTGCTCAAGGGCTTTAAGGCCTGGGTCAAAGGTGTGTTCGGAGAATATGATTGAATAACAATATCTCTCGCTAGGAGACTTAAAACAAAATGAAATTTTCCCCAAAAGTAAATCTTGAGGTCTTCTTGCAACGTTTAATTATGATCACGTGACCAAAAGTTGAACATGAAGGAAGTTGGCGAATTGGTGGCAAATTTACTTTGTTTGGATAATAAGAGGATAAACATACCTAACTTTCTACATTCGGAATGAATGTACGCGAAGTTTAAAATTTAAGTTTTAAATAATTCAAGGTTAAATTAGGGCATTTAAAATGATGTTTTCCCTCATAATTTTTATTGAAGTGCAATGGACGGTCATTCCTAACGTGAAGTGTTAGAGACATTTAATAAGAATGAGAAAAATGTTATCGCTCGATTTCTTTTCTTAAACCCGCTACCGATTTGTCCAATTATTTCAAAATGGTCACGTGAGATATCATGTGATTTATTAACACAATGTTTTACTTAAAAATGTTAAGGACGATGGTCATGATTTCTTTATGTGTGGCAAATTTTGAATCAGCTACATAATCTGTACCAAATTTATAGCCAATAAAACATTTTCCAAAGGTAAACCTATTGGACCCATGGCTTAAACTACTTGAGTGACCAGGGCTACTTGCAATGAATTCAATACTTTCTGATAAAGGTTGGAAATGTTTTCATTTATTTTAATGTATTTAACCATCAAGTACGTAATTAGCAATAGTCCTTAAAAAGTGTGTTTTTCAGCTATCTTGCAACCAGTTTTTGAAAAAGACTAACTTATTTCACTTTAAGATATGTGAAATTCTTAAGCCTCGAAAACTTCACCTGCAACTACGATAACTTTAAAATTTTCCCTTTCAAATGGTGAATAAAAGCAGATGATACCTGAAATCCTCCGTACTTGAAATTTGCATCTTCCATGAAGTTCTCACGATCAACAAATCGATCAGAGTTGCTCAGTTGACACAAATGCTTCGTCAGGCTGGTCTCTGAAGGTCCAAAGTTGTAAGATTGACAACGATGTTCTCCTACACATTTAAATTGACAAGCTAATTCTGATTCTACTTCTTCATCTTTAATCACACTTCCATTCAACCTCCTTTTTTCTACTGGCTCGGCAAAGTTTAGAGTTCTCCAACCCACACCAGGATATGAAATATGTCCCAGGCCAAAAATGTTCTCTATAAAAAGGAGTAACACCAAGAAATTCATCGTGCGAAATAGTTCGAAAACTATTGCGCAGTGAGGAATAAAGGCCGAGAAGAAGCAGGTGGACCTCTTTCAAGAGCTTCCATGGTGGGTTGTTTACCATAAATTATGAAAGATACTATATATCTGAACGTTCTAGAATACAAATAGAATCTTTTACCGCAAGCTATCTGATCCGGATATCTGACGATTTGACAACAATCAGCAGTATTTCTCGTCGATTTTCAATTGCTACTGTCGACATCTCTCTTTGTACATGATTGGAATATCAGTGAGATAGTTATTAACACGCTCTGCCACACATAGATTATAAGTCCTCAAACTGAAAGTTACACATGATAATTTTGTATTTCTGGTTGAAGGTTTATTCTTACATGATATTGTAAGCTAAACACTGCCACTACAACTAGGATCGAGTTTTTTATTGGTTATTAGAATCGATTAAAGAAACAACCACATTGTGTAGCATATTAAACAATATTGTAGTTATATAAATAGGAAAGCAACGCTCTTTCATTTGAATGCTCACAGGTCAGCCGCCAATGGACCGACTGGATAAAAAATAATATAATATTATAGTACAGTCGACTCCCGATAACTCGAACCTTCTTAGGAAATCGAAAAAAGTTCGAGTTTACTGGAGTTCCAGGCAAATAACCGAAAATCATTAGACATGATTTAGATTGATATTTTGAAAAAAGAATGAGGCAACAAAGCTTGATTAATATACACGGATGGACACTGAATTTGAAATGGAGCGACAAAAAAAGTGTCGTTTTGAAATAAATTCAATGTTTCGGACTTAAGTACACTGTTTTTGTTTTCGATTTGTCACGCGGTGCTTAAAACATGGCCAGTTCGAGTTATTGAGGGTAAAATTATATAGAAATGATCTCGGGGAAACAAAAATTACTTCGAGTTAGCGGGAGTTTCGAGTTTTCGAAGGTTCAAGTTATCGGGAGTCAGTCAACTGTAGGTAACTCTTGACTTCGCCTGCAATTTACATTCTTAAATTATCGTTGACATCCTTTTTAAAAATTTTTCTCTCTCAAGTTCAGTACAAAGTTAACGCAGGAGTAATGGGTTCTTGGTAGGGTCTGGTACGTAACAGATAAGTTTTCACGAGAGACCACTTGAGTAATGTCACGTAATTATGTCCTTGTTGACGCTACGGTGCCGGCAGCGCCTACGTAGCGGTTATTTACGGTTAACGCTTCACAAATACCATATCTTATTTATCACGACACTACGTGAAAAACGGCAAACTGATGCTTACCGAAAGAGAAGAGTAATAGTGACGAGTAAAAAGTGATGAAATAGAATAGTTGAAAAAAAAAATTGAAGTGTGTGGGGTAGGGTTACCTACTGTATAGTCTTGATCCTTAGCCAGTGCAATGCCAAAAAACAGAGGAACCAAAAGTGCGCCGATTCTTTTATACCCTGATTTAATATAATTTGTAAATTGCGTAATTTGGTGATCGAATTGCGAGTAGGACCGTTGCCGCGGGACCAGCAGGCATAACGGGCCCCTCCTAAAATTCACTTAGCTGATGCTTTGTGGTTTTGCTTCTATTAGTCAAAGGACGTTTTGTTCCATTTTAAATAAATCCGTGTGTAAAACCGGAAATCATTTTGGAAAGATAGCAGTGTCTTCCTTGTGCACTTTTACCACTTGTGACACTTTTGACGTGTCAGTGGCACTACATGACGTAAATAATGCTTATTAGCTGTCGCTTACATCAATATCACATCACCTCACTGGCCACGAGAAAGGGCGTTACCGTTACCACCCTCCTACGCCATTGTGTTTTAAAATTTGCTTACTCTTTAGTGTACTGTATCTGGTTATCAAACCGCTTGCCTTCATTGACACTGCTTGTTCGTGGTGGACTGTGATGCATCTGTTGCGTCTGCACTACGTCTTCAAAATCTTCAATGGGTTGTGCTGCGTCTTCAAAATCTACTTCTGATTTATGCGTGAGTCAGTTTTTTTTTTTTTTTCTTTTCATTTTTAGTAAAAGTCAAGCATCTATAAAAATAACTTAGCCGAAATAAGTTTTTATTGTCGTTGAATCATTTGCAAGTAAGTTGGTTTCCTAATTTTTATTTTAAGTTGTCAGAATACATTTTTCTCTTGGGGAAACATTTTTTAAAGAGTAAAATTCCAATTGCCGAAAACTATTTTGAAATTGTTAAATTTTGCCCTTTTTGTATATTCTTTTCATTGTTTGTGGACTAACTTTATCATAGCAACCGTTTCAAAGTGCAAGTTCGCTATCATAGTGATTCATTGTAATCATTGTTATGCAAACTGGTTTGTCTTCAATCTTTCAATAATTAACTCATATTACTTGGTAACACAAAAATTTTGTTATATCTGCAGAGAACCAAAAAAAAAATTATTCAGTCTTGCCAACGTTTGATTGCTCGATCTTCATATTTTCAAAATCTGCTTAAAAATTTGATTCGAAATTTCACTAACAATTTTACAACTTAACTGTAAATTGAAACTATCGCATATATTAAACGGAATAATCTGCTTGCGGCACGCAGTATATTTAATAGACAGACCCCTTCAAATATTGTTTATGTTACTTTAAAAATTGTATTTTATCCATTATTTTTTAGTTACTAGTAAACGCAGGAGTTTAGGATATCTACAGCTGCCGTGGATTTTTTTCTCTTTGGAGGCGACGGAATTAGAAGACCGTTAGCATATACGGCATGTGGCATTTTTGACCATTCTCTTGCTCGGTCTCCGAGAAAACTTAAAATTTAACATTTTTTGCCATCAGAACAGCCTCGTTTACAGCCTCTTAAAGCCAATTTGGAAATAAATTGCAGTCAATTAAAATCTGTAAAATGTTGAGCTATTCTTTGAGCCACCGGTGTGTCAGTCATTTTCAGATGGAAGTGATTCACTTGGCGGAAAAATCATTGACCATAAAGACTAAAAGGCGTCATTCGGTTTTGTCATCTCTCCAGATAATTATTTGGGCAGGGCTCCTTACCGAAAGTTGTTTTCTCCTTGTCACGATGCTTAGAGTAACTGACCACGAAAGGCGTGAATTTAAACTGCTTTGTCGGCTTTCAATCGCTACATGACGACTAACTCCCTAAGCGCTAAAAAAAATGCTGTTTCTAATGACAATGACACTGTCTTGTTTTTTTATCTGTTGGCTGATAGTATATTTATAGATCTTTTCCATTACAAAGATTTTGATAGTTGTCTACAACTGAACAAAAAGAACGGAAGTGACGCCAACACATCTACTTCGCATGCGTTACATACTGTTAATGTTCTTTCCAAAATGATTGAAATGAACGATAAATATTAAATTGGCTTTTTTGGTGGCCCATTTCACACCATGTGATATACTCTAGAGGTCCGGCATTTCTTTTATTCTTATAAGTTAATGCACAACTAATAAAAAAGGAATGTCCACATGACTTAACATGAGGCTATTTTTGTAAAAGCCTCCAAATGATGCAAATGCACTATTTTAGTTTGGACAATTGGCTACGAATTATTCACGCTCGAGAAAGCATTTGTTTCATACAAGAACTTTAAGCCGAGTCTGTGCGTCTGAAACCCTTGTAATGGCGAGCTCTGTTATCCTGTTTGCCTTTTCACTGAATATTGAGCTGCTAATGCGCTGCGTAAAGTAAGGCAACACTAACACTGAAACCACTAATCAATGGGTTGTGCATCATCTTCTAAACCCAAATCGGTGTTGAACGTAAGTCAGTCATTTCTTCTTTGTTTAAATATTACTTTTCAATAATTCCCAAGATTTTTTTTCAGTGGCTGTGTTATGATGAAACCTTTAAAAATTACATTTGGTCGCTTCTAGGCTAACTTCACTTAAAAAACAAATTTAAGACCTTCCTTATGAACTGTTACACTCGATGAACTGCAAAAGGTGAGCCGGCCGTCTGCACAGTATTCCAGAATAAGAATAAATAGAATAAACCCTAAAAATCACTTATTTTGGCTTTCACTTCATTGCTATATCACGAAATCTGCTTGAAATAAAATACTTCGAAGTACGTAGCATTTAAATCACCGTATAAGAGATTTTCAATATAACTTTTGCATGTTCTTATCCCGGCGAAATGGCATCAATCAAATGCACTCGCTGAGTATTTCAGCGTGTTGACATCTGGGCCCATTCGTCCACTTCAGTTTCGTCTTTATACTGAAGAACTACAACTAAAGAAAGGGCAGCACTTTATAGCTAGAAAAAATATGATATAATGTCTCTGCTAGTGGCGGAAATGGAGTGAATTTGGCGGATGTTTGTTCTGTCAGTGGCACGCTGAGCTACGCTACGTGTCATGTCGTGGCAGTCAGTCAGTGTGACAATATATTACCACTCCTTAACTGGCCTTTTTCGCTACTTCTATAAGCCGCTCACATCAGTCCACAGGTTTTATATTTGAAGGCGCTCTTTAATGTACCACACTCTACTTTTTCTAAAAATCCACATTACAATTTTATTTGCTATGGTCACTGGTGCGACACTTATTTTGATTTTTTTTTTTCCTGTGAATGTTTTACTTTAGTCAGTTTTTAATAGCCATCCGTACTTTTTTTTGTTTGCATCAATTTTTTCTCTGGTAATTGAGAATTGGAAACAAGGGGGGAAATTTCGTGTATAGAGGAACATAGTGACGGGCTCCAGCTGCATATTTTTTAACAATCTGAGTGTGTTCTTAAAATTACCTAAATAATAGATTTGAGAACCTCACGACTTTTCCATCGCGTCTTTATCATTATCTTTATCAGTTATGAGGGTAAATGAACTCATTTATGTATTCACCTAATCAATCCATTGCAATAATTACTTATTCAAAAAATAAGAGAAATAATTTTATGTATTAAAAGATGATTCATTTATCGCAGAAATCAATGAAACAAGAACTATTCCAATTCTGGTTTCTGTCTCATGATTTTGCTGTCTCTACAGGGTGGTTTGAGCCCGACAAGAACGAAAAATCTTAACATGGACAAAGAAGCTGGTAGACTGCACGACGCAGTTAAGGGACTGGGCACTGATGAAACGTGTATTGTTCGAATACTGGCTAAGTGTACTAACAAGGGAAGGAAGAGACTGTTGAAGGCTTACAAAGATCGTTTTAACGAGGTAAGCAAAACCACGTATACGAAATGTTACCCTAGTGACCCTACCCTAGTTTTGTTACCCTAGTGAATATAAATATTGATACATCAAGGGTAGCCAGCATATCTTGAAAGTAATGGGCGCAAGAAAGAACGGGGCGGGCAACGGCTGCGTCACTCCCTTAGTGTGCGGCCCCGTTCTTTCTTGCACACACAATTTTCAAGCGCCTGCTACGCAGGCTACTGCAGGGATGCATCGAATGATTTTAATCATAGTGAAAACGATGATTTAGAACCTGATCGCCATCACCATTTTTGCAGGCAAATGGTACTTTTGGCTAAAAAGCGTTGGTTTAAAAGCATCGTTGATCAAAAGGAATCACAGAATAAGTTTAGCATTTCAAAATTCTGTTCTCTTTTATTTCTGTTTTTTGTTGTTATTGCTTTGCTACCATGTACAAATTAAACTACTTCTTCTTTTTTTTAATAACATTTATTTGATTACAATTATGACAATACTTACATTTATATGGAGGGGAAATAGAAACAACTTACCGTAAATCCTCTATTAAGCCCCCCAGAGGGCTTGTTAACTTTCCTCCTCTGAAAAGGGGGGGCTTATTAGAGAGGGGGGCTTAATAGAGGATTTACAGTACATTAACATGACAAGAGAAAAGGGCAAAATACGATGTTACAGCAGTGTCCTGTTCTATCTGCGGGGAATCTAATGAGGACCCTTGCCCACTTGTTCTGGTACTGCAGGTACACTCAAAAATTCTGGAATTTTTGAAAGACATTTATCAATGGATGACTCAAAACACTACCTTAAGTGCTTCTTACTTAACGTGTCATCTCTGTATGTGTACAGGATTTCACAAACGTGATTGAATCAGAGCTGAGTGGAGTGACTGAACAAGTGGTATCGGCCTTACTGTGCTCGCCAGTCACTTATGATGTCCAGTCATTAAATAAAGCATTTCAAGACCAAGATTACGACACCGTTGAGACCATAATGCTATCAAGTAGAAGTGAAATCTTAGTGGATATTGAGGAAGAGTATTTAACAGGTAAGAGGCCTGCGGGGCCAATGAAAAGGGTGCACTCCTGCCTGCAGCCGATTACTGTAAATTTTCGAAACACTTCAGTTTTTTGAGAGTTATTCTATTGAAATTTTCAGCGTACAATAAAAAGGTACAGGATGAACTGCTTAAGATGCCTAATAAAGACGTCCAGGACATTCTAGGTTCCTTACTGAACACCGATCGACCATTCATCAACAAAAGAGCGGACAAAATGGCTGCAAAGGAAAGAGCAACACAGCTTCATAAAGACCATGATCTCCTTTCTCTTCTATGCGAACCTCTTTCAAGAAATCAGTTGAGAGAAACCTTAGATGCATTTCAAGAACTCTACCGAGTCAGCTTGGACCAATTTATCGAAGACAATTATCGCACGCTATCACAACGTGCGCAAAGCATCTTGAAAGATTGTGGTAAGTTGAGATAACCGCATACTGTATGCTGAATTGTATTTGTTCCTTTTTCCGTTTTAGGGTGCGTAGGATTAACAACGTAAAGATACTCCAAGTATTAATAAAAACACTTTCCCGCTGAAACGCTAAATCCAAGTGAATATCATTTGGCGCGTAGAGCAAGATGCGATGTTGCAATGGTCAGAACTGAGTGACTTGGTAAACTAAGGATTCCCAGAATGAATTTCATTGGTCAATTCTTGTTCCAATCGAATATATTCTATCCTAATTTCCTTGAAACAGCTCTTGGTTGTGCTTTTTCATAACTGCCCACGGCCAGGAGAAATGATTGCATTTATTATTCATTCAAAATATTTCTCCTTTCTGGATTATCTCAAATTGCCTGGCGAATTCTTTATAACCAGTAGGCATTGACCAAACTTGGAAGATGTTTGTTGGTATCAATACAATTGAAACCATACCTAGACATAGTAATGATATCGAGAGAAAATTACAAGGGACGCGCGACCCGGTGGACCATCTGTTTTTGGCAGTGAATAATAGAGCTGGTGAAAATGGCTAAACATTTCACAGTTTATGTGAAGACGAATAGCCGAAGTACTGCTTCAAAAACATAGTAAAAAAAAATAGACAAACTAACAAAAATATAAATCAACGACTGAAAATTGCCATGGAAGAATATCTGATAGAATATAAAACTTGCATCCTTTCATCTTCTGTATTAACTGCCGAGGAACAGGCAAATGTCGATACAGGCCTAGGTTCACGGCATGATTTGAACTTAGAGATATATTGAATGAATATCAAAACAATGATGGTATTTAGCTCAGTTAGTACCTTGCAATAACGAATTTTGAAGACCAAGGAAGGTGCCATAATTGCGGGCGACAAGAGGAGCCCGCAATCCTAAACTCCAGGTTGTTATTACGCATGCTCCCCACGTATTTAGCCAGTTTGGACTTCCACTAAGAATGAATGGAATGCATCGAACACAATCTGTGATCACGCGCGTTTGGACCTTCTATCACTTGTAATTTAATCGCGCGTGTTTTGATTATCTATCACGTAAACTTAAGTAAACACAGCGTTTGAGAAAAAGCGTTTTGATCTTCGATCGTTGTCGCCTGCGCACTTCGTAACCTTTGGTTATTACTAGTTATATTCCAGATTTCGCCCTAAAAAATAACCTCGTTTACCACTAAACATGAAACCTTTTGTTTTTGCTCGTTTATCTTTTAGTATTGCATATCGAAAACCCTCCATTGTATTTTGCTAAGAAGATAAAAAATGCCAACGAAGCACAGCTGCTTAGGTTGCTGGTTTCCAGATCAGAGGTAAGTAACATAGTAAGGGGTGGAACTGGATCCACCGCTCTGATATGCACATACTGGCAAATAAACAAGGAAAAGCCAGAGCAATCGGATAGTCAGTTGCTTGTTAAAGCATTTAACAAGAAAAATTAAACTGAGGAACGTTGTTCCAATACATCATATTAAGAATGAAAACCGTTAAGACTCAAAATTGTTAAAAGGGTTGAATTTTATTTTTTCGGTCCTTAAAAGGTGTAGAAATCTATTTGAATGCCTTGTCTACGAATTGCTGTTTATACAGGAACTCAAACCATCATTAAACGTGCAATCAGACTCTATTCGCGCGAAGCTTTTCTATTAGGACATATGCGTAATAATCAGGCATGCACGAATGTAATCTTATTCAGTAATCAAACTTGAACTCTTTCAACAACTTTGACCCTTAACGTTTTCATCCGCCCGATAATGATGTTAGAAACATCGAAACGTCGAATAACGTTCCTCAGTTTAATTTTTCTTGATTTTACATTAAGGAACTTATAATTGCATCCACCCTACATTAGAGGCAAAACAAATAATCTGCACCATCCCCACAGAATTAGCTTAGCAAATATCCTATGGGCTCATTAAAAGAAAATTGAGCATGTCTTAAAAAAATGGAATAGCTAATGACGTTTGAATCCCTTTTTGATTGATTCTCTATCACTAACAAAAGCATATGAGGGAAGGAAGAAGCGTGTCAAGGGTATCGATAGGAACAGAGAAATTCAACCCTTCAATGATCGATAAATAGGTCGTTGTAATTTAGTATAATAAACGCTTGTCTGGAATTCATTTAAAGCATGTTATATCAAATGCATGAATTTTTTTTTTTTTCATTGTTTGCTTTGAAATGTTACTTTGCTTACTTCAATACAATCGAGATTTGCAATACAAGACAGGCCCCTCTTGAAATAAGTATACTTGATTTTGAATAGAAATCATTCAACATGCAATAAGAACAAAGAATCAAGCTCGCCACCTGAACACGCTGGCGCGACTGTCTTTCTTTATCTTTTTTACAGATTGACCTTTATTACATCAAGAAAGAGTACTTGAGATGGTACTCGACACAACTCCATGAGGCAATTAAGAAACAGTGTGGCCGGAACTATGCAAACCTGTTAACAGTGATTCTAGAGTTACGAGGCCAGTACAGCGAGTCGGCAAAAAAGAGGTGAAATCTAAGGCATCTTCCTGGTTATAAGGTAGTCACCAAAAACGGAGTACTCAAGATTGCAAGTACCAGGAAAGTTATCAGCTCAGGGTTCTTATTTATTCAGTGAAAGCCCACGAAGTTATGACAAATAGAAGTAAACTTAGAAACAGCGCTCTGTTATTAGGACATAGCAATGGCTTCTTAAAGTCACAAGTGAGTTACTAGCATACATCTTGGTTTAACAAGATCCTGGGCGTTTGGAGTAAAAAAGAGTCTATGTATATTTAATGGGAGGAAACCAATGTATATCATCAACAGGTGATTGAAACACTCTTTCCACGTCATGTATTTATTAACATTTAATGTCATAATGATTCTATGGTCTTTATGATAAACTATAGGTGGAAAATTATCAGCAAATTTGTGGTCTTGATGAATCCGAGCTAAAAATATGGACACTATCTTTATCGTCTAAGCAGCGGTAAGCGGTATCTTTCTTTTGAAAGAAAATATATAAAAAAAATTAATATGAATTCTAAAAAAAATAACAGAGAAAAGATAGATCCTGTTACAAACACCAACAGAATGCTGTGATGAAATAAGTGCACTAAAATGCATTAAAATAGTTCGAATCCACTAAAACATAAATAAAATATCCTGTAGTAACTCTCATTGTAGTTTGTCACTTGTAGTTCTTTGTCTTCATGAGGTTGTTGTGTTGATGCCTGCAGCCTCTTGAAAGGCCGGGTACCAAGGCGGTGTTCCTGATTTGGAGTTATCCAGATCTATTGAGTGGCACCTCCTCGTTAAATGTTTTCAATACTTTAAACATTCAGTTATTCACAACTAGAACTGGTTTACAAATCAACCAAAAGAACAAATCCATAATAATGGAGTGAGGACGGCTACACGTGTCAGGTAAGATCTGATATCCTGGTGTAATACTGACAAGTTTGCTTTGGACTTGACTGTAAAAGAAAATTTAAAAATGGAGATGAAAATACTCATCAGGTTGAACATTTTAATTACAAAAAACCGGCCTGGGATAAAAATTCCTAAGAGTTTAAGTTTTAAACCATTTATGACACCGAGCAAAAAAAAATGCATAGGGCAATGAGAGGTTTTTTTTCCAATTGTGACGGTTGACGGTTAAATATTAGAGCTGTTGATGGCTGACGGTTATTTAGTGGAAATTAAGTCCAGGAGTTTAAGTTTAACTTCTGCATATACTAATATTAACTGTTGTGTTTTCAAGTTTTTCTCCCCGGGGGGGGGGGGGGGTACTCCCCTATAAAAGTGACGGGGGTGCTCGTCGGAAATTTTCGAGAACACCCCTAAATGGTACCAGAATCTTGTTTAATGGGAATGTCCAAATTCATTTCCACCCCTAAAAGGTACCAATTCAATACTATATAACTTGCACTTGCAAATTTTCATAGTAATAAAGATAACTTTCGAACCCTTTCTTCTCAAGGAATTGTGGAAAGTATTGTCATAAATCTTTATCCTAATAAAGCGTATCATCTCCGGCAGCGGATACCTTAGGTTTTAGCACCCTAAGCGGTACGAATCCACAAATTTAAACCCCTAAAAGATCACTTTTATGGGGGAGTAGCCTTTCGCATATAAAATTTCGAAGTATTTTGAGATATAGGCAAGTTGTAAGGTCTTGTAATGTCTAGAGAACGTAGTAACTCGTGTTTCCGCTCATTTTAGATATTCTTCATGAGCCGAGCCAGAAGTCCGTAAAGATCAGCTAAAATAGTGAGATTGAAATACCTTGAAACCTTTGACGGTTAATATTAATCTGCATTTTTGACGGTTTATGGTGAAATTTTCGGCCGTTTGACGGCTGACGGTTAAACCCCATTGAGACCCTCTAATATGCTCTAATAGGCTAAGCGGCTTCGTCTTCTGAGCTTGGCATAGCCTTTGGCTGAGAAGCCTGATGGGGAAAGACAAGTCTAGCTGCAAATATGACAAACGTTTAAGAAAGGGTTGCTGTATATGTAAGAAGATAATCAATCAGTGGGTAGATGGTAACATAAATACCTGCATAAACAACACAAGGTCAAAAAAGGCCTGTACATGTTGACTTATAGTTTTCTAGCTTATTGACACGTACCCGCGCTGCATATCAACATCATGCAATTCCATCTTCCAGAAGTACAAACACTGCGAAAAGCAAATTATTCGGGGTGTTGGTTAGTAGCCTTCAAAAACATCCGTTTCTCCTCGCTATTCGCTGCATGGGACGTTTCGCGAGGAGGAACGTCTGCGACTCAGCGGCAGAAATTCCATACTGTTAGGGTTGGCAATCCAATATTTACATAATAAATCTAGTACTCATGGGGTTCCAAATACAAATTTGTCCAATTTTACGTGTCTTCTGGTCGATTTTGGTAACGTGTTGTGTTCATCTGCTAACGAGCTCCAGTAAAACTCAAATGCTTCTTCTAGAGAAGACTATATTCCACAAATATTGACTGTTTTGTTAGAGATTCTTCACTTTTACATTTGACCTTAGTAGCTTTTGTCTTTTGTCTGTCATTCGTAAACAATTAGACTACGAGTAGTCCCCCATTTTTCCTCAGGGATAGTAGAGCGAGCGAAACGCGAGCGGGCGTGAAAATCACCCCACGCGAGAAAAGGCGACACACAGCGGGGAGAGAGAAAAATCTCCCCGCTGTAACTACTCCGTCGACCGACAAGCGCTTCTGACCGGATTCCGGACAGATTTTACGTCACCAGTATGGAATTTCTGTCGCTGAGTCGCAGACGTTCCTTCGTGCGAAACGTCCTCAGCGACGAAGAGCGAGGAGAAACGGATGCTTTCGCAGGCTAGTTGGTTAGTAATTTAATAAAAGCGTTATAAATGACTCATATTATTATTTAGGGTCAGAATGCTGTTTAATATCATATTTCGATGCTAGGAAGTTTTGGTGTATTTTCGTTCTTGCGATCTTATCCCAAAAACTAACCCGTTTTCTCACCACCTGTCTAGGTGCAACTTCATTCAAAATTTGAACTTTTAACGCTTTTTTGTACATCTTTGAAACGACTAGAACGAATTTTTTTACAATCTCTTCACATATTGATAATCTTCATAATCTGTATAATAATGTCTGAAACTTTCATTAAGATTGATTCACTGCAACACCTTGAAATTTCAAGACAAACCTATCCTACGAAGCGGTCAAAAATCCGCACTACAGCATTCACTGTTTTGACGTTATGCTAATTTTTTCCAAATTACTCCGGACAATACATATACACCTATTTCAATTAAGGTTGCTCCCGCGAACCATGTTTCATAGCCTGCAGTGCACTGTGGTAAACCCTTTTGTAGCGGGAAGTTAAGTTCATTGAATTAATGGAGACCATTTTTGAAAAGGCGTTCAAGAGAGCTTTCAAGTCAAATGGCTGCTAATATTTTTAAGCGTGAGCGAGCTGAAGAATTTCCTTTTTATTTATTGTAGTTCATGAACAAATTCCTTGAATTTGAATTGCATGTTTTAACTCCATCCAAAATTCCCACGTGCATGAGCCAAGCAAACTCGTTGAAAATTTGCAGCATTTGCATGCATATTACCACAGAGAAAAACGTAACCTCAAATCACTGTCTAAATTAAAAAGCCTAGGATTCAGTATTTTGAAATACATCGTCTTAACGTTCTGCTGACATAGCATAGCGTCAGCAGCATTTGCTGCTCGTTGCGGGTGCAAAACTTACTAGACTTGCTACAGTAATGCATCGCGGGCTATGAAACCTGGATCATGCATCATTCTTCTCTGAAGCAACCTTAATTGAAATAGGTGTATCCATGACTAGTGTGAGTATTGTCAATGTTTTACATTCAAAAGATGCGATAAATTCAAACTAAAATGCACTAGTCATGGAGGTATGTATAGCGCACATTATTTTTTACTTCTTACGAAGATTGTTTGCTAAACACCAAACTTTAAGTTCCTAGTGTTGGATTTTCAGTAGCAGGTCTAGATCACACAAAATTCGGCTTTTATCAATTTCAAAGTTTTTTGTTTATTGTTGTCATTGGCTCCTGTGTCATCGTAATATCGATTTTACTTAAAACTACATTTTTTATTTTATAGCGATCAGACAAGGAAAAAAACACTTTTAAGGCGATTGAAAAATATCGGTATGGCCTCTGAAAAACTGTATCGAAACACCTAAACAATGAACTTCTGAGTAGGCTAATGGCAATGACCGATCCTGTAGTTTATTTCACTTTTCAAAGCTTTAGACCTTTTTTCGTAACCTCTTGAATATACACTTTCAGGTTTTAGGTAATATATTAACAACGAACGGGGAAATCATAACCTGATCTTTGAAAACTGCTAAACTTTTGCAAATTGTTGCGGTCCAAAGTCGAAAACTCGAACTTCGCGTATTCCATAAACATTCCAGGTTTCAAAAGACAAATAGATCCACAGCCGAGTCAACAATAGCCTGCAATAACGTCCGTTTCTCCTCGCTCTTCGCCGCTGGGGACGTTTCGCGCGGACCAATCAGCGCTTCTGACCGGATTCCGGACAGATTTTAGGTCATCAGTATGAGTCGCAGACGCTCCTCCTCGCGAAACGTCCCCAGCGGCGAAGAGCGAGGATAAACGGATGTTTTCGCCGGCTAAGTCAACAAAGTCAAGCTCAAACACATGTCAAACGTACAAATTCACGATGAAGTAGGTCCAAATTTAAGTTCGATTATCCTACGCACGACGAGTTAGGTTTTCTAGAATCAAAATACATGCTACAATAAGTTCAATGTTCAAAAGTTCGTGAGGAAAAGGCCGAAATACAAGTCAGAAAACTTACCGACTGTGTTGACGAGTTCCACTCCACTAAGATTCCACGAGCACACTTCCAAATGACAAACGTGCAAGGAATCAGGTTTCGAAAACACGTGGTTACATTGCACAAATTTTCATCATTACGTTGTTGTCTGTTACCCCGGAACCCTCCATATTAAACACGGAGTGTGTATTTATTAAATCAGCTTGTTGAGTAAGGACTGGGACATTTCTCCGATGGATCCCTTGGAAAGGGGCATTAAAGGGGAGGAACGTTGTATTCCAATGAAAATCATAATTTAAGTTTTCTGAAGTGAAGGCAGTTCATAGTTCCCCTCTATTTTTTTTCCCATTTTCCGTGTAAAAGGAAGGAACTCCAACCTAAACGGAAATGAGCGGAAGTATCTGTGAATGACGAAGTAAATAATGCCTCGTAAGTTAGCAAGGGTTGTATAAAAATGAAATCCAGTCTTACCAATCTTTGCAGCTCTTTTTTAGGTGTAGCACATCTCCTTCATCGTATATCCTTCCCCCAAAACTACACTTCCCTGAACGTTATAAACAAATTATCGTTTAGATTAATCTTACGGTCAAACTGCCTCAGTTGTGTAGCTGAATATCGACTACAAAGCTCACTTTCTTCAAAGAAGGACCCCCTCCCCCCCTGGAAATAAGATTTTTTATGTAATTACTTACCCTGAAGACAGCTGACATCAAAGAAACAAGCTACAGAGCCGTTGTGGCATGAACTGTTCAAAACAGTAATGTGAAATTGGTGAGATATTGTTGAGCAAATTGCTTACATGGCATTAGTACCTAGTGAGGGCCGGGTCCTATATTAATATGCCGAGAATATATTTCAACTTTTTAGTTCCATTTGTTTCTCCCCTGCCAAGTCTCACTTGCTGTCGCCCTTCTTTTTCTCCCTGAAAGAGTACTAATTTAGCTAAGCCATTTTTGCAAGTGTATGCGCTGTCCTTTATTGCGATACTCAAACACACCCTGATTAGCTGAATTGATATGAGTTGTTTTTTTAATATAATTTGGCAGTTTCTCACCAGTTGTAGCAGGATCTTGAAGGGATAAATTCACCATTTCTGTAATATCTGGAGTTCTTTTTACAGCCTGTAGATATAGTTTGAGATCAGCTTATCTTAAACTCATAGCACTTGTTCCAGCAAATACATACTAACCGTAAATGTCGAATGCTAACCGATGGGATAATCTAACTAATTTATAAAATCCATACCAAAAATTTAAAAGTACAAATAGCCAATGACTAAGTTTTGTACGTTGGCTGTAATAAAAGCAAAATACTCAATACAACCAATTAATTAATTAATTTAACATTTAATCAACCACCGAGAAGAAGTTGAGGCCAAGTTTGTACGTCACTCAAAGTTAACTGGGGCTATGTCACGCTATTTGCTATCTTTTCAAAACCCCCCAAATTTTTTTTCGCATCGATTAAATTCCACAAAATAATGGTTTAGGCTTGTTATTTAAGGCTGTATTTAAGCATTGAAACTGTTTTCAGTCGTCTGTTGCAACGAGTGGCAAGCATGGACATGGATTGAAACTTGAAAGAAATTAAAACGTTTAAATGTTGTACTTGCAAAAATTGCCAGAAAAATTATGGCTAGGGCTCCCTGATCATTTTTGATTGATATCTTCTACATAACCTTAGGGGAGCATTTTTTTTGTATGGGTAAAGCACTAACTAATGAATTCAGCACAGAGTTGATCTAGAATAGCAAGATCCTCGTGATACAGCCCCTTTAAAATGTCATATGGAGCACTATTTTGAAATTTATTGTTTTCGTAGAAACTCCCTCGCACATAATCACAGTATCTAATGGAATAAACTGGAATCAAAAAAATCATCAAACTGCAATGAGAAGAGCAGAAAGTAATAAAGTTAATGAGTTACCAAGACGACAAAACTCGACACGTTTACAGTCTGTTCCACCAAAACGACATGTACAGCATTTATCTTCTTTGATATATGTCTCTCCTACAGTGTATCTTTTTCTGGTCTCAGCATCTATGCAGGCTTGAGGAAAATAAAAGAAAGCATCAGAATTATGAAGTAGACTATGCGATGCCTACCTACAGAATGTACTGGACTTCAGCTGTCAACTGTCTCTATACTGTGATACTGTAACCAACTCGGGCAACTTAATGGCTCTCAAGTACTCTATTTCAGACCTTTTCAAACTCTTACATTACATTTGGAAATATAGTTTGAAAGCTACAGATTCAGTTGAAAGGGTGGATCCTGAGATCTCCTCTCGTAGGGTCCAAACTTGTGCACACAATTTAAACATTTCATTTTACACCCTTCCTGGTTACACGTGTTATTTTCTATTAAACTTTAAAAGTTCGTACATCGTTGTATGCGTTACTCCAGAGGCAACAGTCCTCTAGTCTCATGCCGCGTGTATTTAAGGGGTCCGGCGGCGGCCTCCAGATCCTTGGTCCTCCTGGAATCCGAACCCAGCAATGAGTCAGTGCTGAGTCGCACCGTTTAAAGCTTAGGTACTACAGCGCATCCACTGACGGAACATCTTCTCAGACTTACATCGAAATCCATCAGAAACGAATAAGGTTCTAAATTGCACCGACATGCCTAACAACCACAGTGTAAGGAGTAACGCAAACCAAATCGACACCATCTGGCTACTGATGCAGAACAGTAATAAGCGGACGAAAGGTTCATTATCTTGAGACAAACAATAAATGAGACGTATCCGAACTGTCGGGTGTAAACAATCTTCATTTAAAAGATATACCGTATTTATTCGATTAACCGTCCTGGGCGCTTATTAAATTTTTGGACCTTGAGAGTGGGCGCTTATTCGAGGCTGGGCGCTTATTAAATTTTCACCATTTTCAACAAGTGTAGTATGTTTATTTAGCAAGAAAACAGTAAATGGTATCAACAAAACGCGAAGATGTAACAAAGCAAGGTTCCTACAAAACACTCTTAAGAAAACTCCGTCTTCGGGGAAGTCTCAACTTAGTACTTATTCCTTTTTTGGTGGTAGGGGAGAGGGAGTGGACGCTTATTTGAGTTTGAGTGGGAGTGGCAGGGAGGTGGGGTGGGGTAGGGGTGGACGCTTATTTGAGGCTCGGCGCCTAATGACTTTTTCTGCCTTTAGGATGGGCGCTTATTCGAGGTGGACGCTAATTCGAGGTTGGGCGTTTATTCGAATAAATACGGTAAATATGGATTATAACTTAACACTGAAGGGCAGGCAGGGGTAATGTTCACGTTGAATACCAATTATTTTTTTTCAGGGCGCATTTGACTAATAGTACAAAAATCCTTGGCATTAGCTGTCTATGCCGTGATGTATTCAGAACTTGTGTTTACTTTTTGATGTCAAGTTTAACTCTGCATCCTCAGTGATCAGACATTCCCTCTTACAGCTGCTTCCAGGTATAGCTGGACAGCATGAACCGAGCCACCCATACTTCACACATTCATCATCCTTCTCACAGGGGAATCGACAAAGTGACTTTGGCAGCGTTTTTATACCCTTGCGGCTCTGGCATCTGTTTTTTTCCTAAGATAATCAAGTTTCAAAGCGTTAATCAAACATGACATTCAATTATGTAACTGGAAGTAACAAATTAATTATCAGGGGAGACACAATGAAATAGTGTCATCTTAAAGAGAGGTATTAGACTAGCCAGATTCTGATTTCTGCTCTTTGTTTCCAGTGTTTCCAGGAGAAAAATCCAGTGAGATACCATGCCAGGCCCCTAAAAACTTTCACAATGCTTCTTGTAGGCCACAGCAGCGATATACCGATAACCCGCCAGGCATGTACATCTAACGAGCATGAGCTATGCTGAATGCTCAGTCCAACTATGGTTTAACTGTACCTGAAATTTGCCATTTTCACCCTAATTTTAGAGCGGTTTACTTTTAAAATTGTCCCGAAATTGAATGTCACTGTACATGAAAAAGATCACAGTACCAAAATAGTGGCTAAATGCGAAGGTTGAGCACAGCTGAGGCTGTCGCTCATGCACCATATTGTGTATTATAAACAGATGCCAAGGCCGGAAGGGTATAAAAAGGCTGCCAAAGTCACTTTGTCGATAGCGCTATTGCGATGAGCAGATGAGACTTGCAGTGAATTCTCCCGAAAAGCTAGATAGGTGACGTCACGTTCTAACTTGCCAAGAACGAGTGAGACTGTGACATTAAAGAAACCATTCACTATTCATAACAACAACAACAACAATTCATTGTACCGAAAGCAAGATATTAAAGTTATTTTACAAGTTATTAGATTAACTAAAAGGTTAAAAAGGCCGGGAATCCAAATTTAGTTACATAATTTAAATAGGTTTATGGCGGAGGACATGGCAACAAATAAGAATGTATACACACAGACACACCCACAGACACCCAAGCACGTTTGTAAGGGAAAAAACGAAGAAATAAGGAGGATGGAAGGTACGAAGTACAAGATAATTGCCAAAAGTACTACAATGACAGCCTGCAGAGCAGGCCTTTTTTTTTATCGAAAGCGCGCACTAGAGGTACATTGATCATCATCTCCATGATCATAAAAGCAACTGGAAAACAAAGGGAGTTTGACTTTCCCCACTCTCTGTGAGTTCAACGTCCAAATCGTTCACACTGCAAAATAAGCCTGTTTTGCAGGCTAGTAAATTTAAAGAAACTGTTGTTTTAGTTTTAGATTTAAATTGAGAAAGAGAAACAGTTTTAATCTGACCATCAATTGAGTTCCAGCTCTTCGCTCCTTGAAATCTAATATTTTAATAACTAAGTTTTGGGAAGGTAATATGGCTGTTAAGCTGCATTATGCGAGGGGGAAGTAGAGTCCGGTGTGGTGGTCTGTCCCTTTGTCAGCACGTGGTCGGTCTGGACGGATTAGCTTGAAGGACTTCTTAGCCAGTAGAACCAGGACCGCAAGCCAGAACTGTCAGGCTACTTACCGGGTGTTAAAACCGGCTCACGCAAGAACTCATGACACATTTTCTAACGTAAACTATTCCAAATTTTTACAACATTTATTGAAAAAGACATGATTTGATATCTTGAAGATGATCTTGTTTTACATGAAGACTACATCCGATGAATACCATAAGTGATAAATTACTCGTCTCCTTAATTTGGGCGAGAATTTTAAGCGTTACTCACCATAACTAATAGTATGTTAATCACCCCTAGAGGCTTGAAAAAATAGCGAAAGAGTTGCTAGACATATAGCGAGGGGCTTATAGTTGATGCAGAAGGTATACCTTCTGCCGTCAGAAAGGATATTAAGAAACGTACTGGACTCGTGGGCTAAAACAGGGGAAAAGAGACGGAGAGGAAATGGAGAGGCCGACAAGGCACTCCGGCCGGCAAGGTCACGGAATGTAGTTCGATGCCATCAGCAATTTTCCAGCATTTTTGTGATATTAGTTCTCTTAATGATAATAATAATAATAATAATAATCTTAACAGTGATATTTATAATGATAATGCTAACAATATGCGTATCTTGCACAGTTTACAAATTGTGCTGTGTTGCGTTATTTTGGGTTGTTCGCGTTGCACAGTTAACGCCAAGGCGGGTTAAAGAACAATGAATCACAACATTAAGTTTAAGAGGATTCCCTGTAAATATATTGGTCATTCATTACCGCTACATCGTACAGGTGTACCATAATGCAATGTACATTAAGAATCGCCAATACTGAAGCATTGGATTTAGGGTGAGTTTCTTATGTATGTACGACAATGTTCTTTGATATGGGACGACTAGTAGAAATTTGACTAGTGCTCAGTCATATACGTCTGATACGTCTGCAGAAGTACTCTAACATTGTTTCTACTAGTCGGCTTGTGAACTAGCTCTTGGGTACAAGCAAAAGCGATCGTTGAGTACCTTATAATACTGATTCAATATGATTTGGTGTGGTCGAGTTGTGTCCACGTAAATTGATTACCATGAGGGAGACTAAAGGCGTCAAGTGAATTGGTAGCAAGTACAATATTTGTTGTCATTAGCTGTCATTAGATTATCGCTAGTAATGTTTATTTAGCCTTTTAGCATTCAGAGGTCTGCTCTATTTGTTTCGAAAGAATTTAAACTTGTACTGGATCCAGAGGCAGTCAATTCACAAGCATAAATTATTACCGTCTTTTGTAAGTGAGGATGCCAACACAAAGAGTGACGCTTGACACTAATTAGCTAACTGCGAAACAAAATGAAGGAACACCGTGGATATTTAAATGAACTCCATCTCTGGACTAAACTTTTACCGACTTTGTCGCAGTGAAGTGAAAATTGGTATTGGAATCAAAATCAAACATTAGATTGCCGGTTTGCGACTTTTCATACACGTGTAAGTGATAATTGACTCTAGAGAAACAAACAAAAGAATTAACAAAAATGGTTATCCCAAAGCCGAGATAAGGTTAACACCCGATTCAAGCAAGCAAAGGAAATTAAAATAAGCTGAAAATGCCCCTACGTCAACAAATTGAAGTTCAGTTCATCACTAAGTTACTTTTGCTTTAAGGAAACAAAGAAGGAACTCTTACCTTCGCTTGTATCGATGGCGCTTAAGTTGCGGGGGTTTATGGAATTTTGACTTCTTGAATTTTTAATGCATAACGTAGGAGAAGCTGAGTAGGTTGCTAAGAGTAGGATTTGAAATATTGGCGTAGCTTCAAAACCCAGTCTGCAAATCATTTCATTGATTGCACATAGCGCTATTACCTCTCCCTAATAACAAGAATAAATCAATCTTTCGTTTACTGGAACTTGTCGATATCGCTATTGCTAATGAGTGACGACAAAAAAACAATACACAGCACGGTACCGCCTCGCTATGGTCATTAGTCTTGAACAAAAAGAAAAATGCGATAAAAGATGAACACGTTTAAGAGGAAATTTACAAAAGCTTTGAATGCACATTGCCGAAAAAACATGCGAGTATGGGCTCAGTAAAAATCAACCTTACAGCTGGTCATGTGGGGTATAATCCATAATCTATATTCTATAAACAAAAAGTTATCACTGAAACTCAGTTAAATTATACAGCGATACTCACGCTGACGTCACCTAATGATGCTAATGTGCCAACTAAAAACGCATTGGTTCTTAAACCAAAAGATTGTTTTGTTTCACTCGTTACACATTTGAACTAACAAAAGAATGAATGAAAGATGATAAATTTTAAGCTCGTGGAAACAAATGGGAAAATGAAATAATCAGCATGTCACAAGCGTGGGACAAAGAAAAAATCTGAGTCCCTGACAGAATGTTTGAAAACAGTGATGTCTCCTATATCACAGTACGTTTTGTTGTTAGGTAATATTCTCGAGGGGCAGTCGTGGGAAAATTGTGCATTTAGGCATCATTTTCAAGGCCCCACTGAAGTTTAGCATATATAAATTTGTATTCTGTACGTTTTAGGATCCTTTCATTTGTAGCTGTCGTAACGGGACGGGTGTTGTTTAGTTATGGTATGCAGTCTCTTGGGTGTTCTGTTTAGTGGGTATTTAAGGAGTGGTTTGTTCTTAGTTTTTTCCCTTGGCGTGTTATCGCTGATGATTCTTTTCTTTTCTTTTTAGCGTTGGGATTTTGGCCATTTAATGCGTTAAAGGACACTGTTTCTGACATTGATGTGGACATTGTGGAAACTGATGAGTACCCGTTCATTATTCATTATTTGATTAGTGGGGCTTGGTTTGAGGGCTCCTCTGGTATGAAAGGCCGCCTGCTGAACAGTCTGTTTGTTATTGGGAGTCTACCATTAGTGCCCTCCGTTTTGTGCTTGATGTGATATCTAAAGGTCACAAGTTACCCTCCATTAGAGTTCCTGATCCATGTTTTATAAGAAATAAGCAAAGCTCCGTCCCAGCCCCAGCTTTGTTGGGGAAGCTATTTCCAAGCTATTGGTTGCTGACTGCATTGACGAGCATTTTGAGCTGCTTAACTGCGTGAATCCGTTGTCTGTAGCTGAGGGTAAAAAGTTAAGCTTGTCATTGACCTCCGGCATGTAAACCCTTGCCTTTTAACGCATTCGTTCAACTGGTACGGGGATTTGCATAGCAGTCTCAATTTTTTTAGCAGGACTTCTGATTTTGCAACTGGGATCTTGAGTCAGGGTACCATTAGGTAGATATTTTTAGCGGCAACAGAAGTTCTTGGGGTTTTCCTGGCCCTGTAGTGGTAGGGTTCGTTTTTTCATGTTCAAGGTCCTTCCATTTGGTTTAAGCTCTGCTTGTTTTTGTTTTACGACGTTGCGAAGGCCTTTAATTAAGCGTTTGCGTTCGAAAAGCCATTGTTGTTTTGTTTATTTGGACGACGCTATCTCGGGGCTTCCAGAGGGGGTTTCTGCGATTGCGGCTTGTTTGATGCAAATTGAGTGGCCTAAAATTGAACAAGGAGACTGAAATCGAAGTTGGAGCCTATGCAAGTCGGGCAGCGGTTAGGCTTCGTTATCGACTAGATTGGAATGCAGTTTCGAGTTCCTCCCAAGAAAATAGCCAAGCTTAAGAGCAATCTCAATTTCATTATTATCTCGCGTACCGTTACTTTTAGATCTCACTCGGGTGGCCGGTTTCATCAACTCGTTGTTGGCAGTTGGCCCTATCGCTAGGCTGTTTACCAGGCAGATTCATTCTACTATCCAAGCGCGATCCGGCTGAGATGCTTCGTTTCCTATTTCTGGACCTCTGTTGGAGGCCTTTAACGGATACAGGATTCAGCCAAAGTTCTCCCCCGGAGCAGTTATTTTCTGCGATGCCAGCGACTACGTTTCCAAGTTAAATTCAACAATCAGCCTGTCAGTGGTATTTTTACTCCGTTTGAGAGCCAGCAAGTTAGAATTTCAGGGAGGTCAAGGGCATTTTCTGTGTTATTCAAGCGCATGTTGTTCCACTGAGGAATTAGAAGGTCAAAGCGGTTTTCACTGATAATGAGAACGCTTCCAGAATTGCATCATTTGGCAGCCCCAAGCCGAAAATCTTCAGTCGTTAGCAAGATATGTTTTTCGCTTTGCTTAGAGAACGACATTCAGATCAATGCTCAGTGGATTCAGTGGATTCCCTCAAACTCAGAGCCGATCTTCACTGTCGTTTCCTTGATAAGGACGACTGATCTTTGAATTTGGCGGAGGTTTTCGCCCAGTTGGATTGCAAATGGGGTCCGCATTCCATTGACCGTTTTGCCTCTCACTAAAATGCTCAGGTTCCAAGATTTAATTCTAAGTGCATGTCTCCGGGCTGTAGTGCCGTCGATGCTTTTTTGCTGGATTGGCGAGGAGAGAATATTTGGCTTTGTCCTCCTGTTTCCTTGGTTGTGGATTTGATTAAACACGCACGTGAGTATTGCGCATTCGATCATATCTTTATCGCATGGTAGACTGCGCAATATAAGAAATAAACATTATTATTATTATTTGTGAGTACTGCGTAGTTGGTACACTTATCGTTCCTGAATGGCCGTCCGCCTTCTTCTGGCCTTTGTTGAAGCCACTTCCTTCTAGATTTGCCTCTTTTGTTGTGACCGTTGTTTATTTACCAGTGAGGTCTGATTTGATTATTCCCGGGCCCGACCAGAAGTTGTTTTAGAGAAGGAAGCCTTCTGTTTTCTTTCAATTGGTTATCCGAAATATACCATGCTGGCTTTGCGCGTAGATTTCAGGTTAGGAACGCCTGTTTTTTTTTTCATGTTACTCTATGTTCGTAGTATCTAGCCTGTGTACAGCTCGTATTTTTGCTGTTGTTACCGGGCGGAGTGCTTTTTTGCAACCACTTACGCTTATCTGGCCGCGTTTAGCTGGTATGCCGGCAGTTCGGCCATGGTGCTGACAAGTGCCGGTAGCCAATTTTTAGCTACCATTTTCGTGCAGGCGCTATATGTTGCTATTTGTTTCGCAGCAAGATGTTTATTGTGAGGTGTTAGTGGTAGCTGTAGTTATAACCTCATTTTATGACGAGCTTATGTTGGAGTCCAGCTCAGCTAACACGGTTCAGTAGTACAGCTGCGCTGGGAAGATTCGGAAGGCTTGGGCTCGATCTACGCTTGGTGTTCCTTTTGTTCTGACAAATTCCACTTCAAGTTGCTCTTTATTTGATGGAGCTTGTCGACCGTGCAGTCCACGAGGGCCATTCTGTTTCCGTTATTGAGTCTGTCTGCTATAGTATCCGCTGGGGTGGAACCTCCGCAGGACCTCCGCTGGTGCATGGTCAGGGGCGTTGTCGAGGGTGCGCGGAGAAAATTGGCGGGAGCAGCCTTTGTCTCACGATCGGATTGTCGATATTACTTTAAGTTTGAACACTACTTCCTCATCCTGAGGGGACATTCTTTTTTTGTTCATCCTTTTAGTTGGCTTTCCTGTTAATCTTAGAGTTAAAGATATTACTATCTTTGAAGACTTCATGAAAATTAATTTGATTAAGCGTAAAAATGATCAGCACAGAGACGGGCACGTTTCAGTTTTCGAAAGGTCCTGCAAAGCTACGTGCCCAGTAGGGATTACTGAGAGGTTGTTTTCTTAACCTGCGTTGCAGGCAACCCACGTATCGCGTAAACCATTTTTATAGTCCGTCTGACGCTGAAAACAGAGGGTTTCAGAGTGTCTGCGACGCAGGCTATTGTTTTCTTTACTGTTTGATACCAAGGACTCCTGGCCTGTTATCGCGTAGTACGTATGTTGAAGCCACCACAGGCAGCCCAAAAGCACTATGTTTGGGTTCGGGCTTCAGATATCATTTGGTCGGAATATACTAGAATTATTAGTTTATTATCTAATGCCAAATAAATGCAAAAATCTTAAAGGTACGAAGTCTTGTTGTTTGTCTATCTGTACTAGTAGCCTTTAAGATAACGAAGGTCGAGATTTCTTGCATTATTACTCGTGATTCGGGCCCTTATTGATCGAATTTCATCACATGTATTCGAATCTACAACGCTAAGAATAATCATGATTACGTGAAATATTGATTCAAAAAGCTCCCTTACCTTTAGTTCATAGCCACTCTGTGTCCTACGGCCGGTTTAAACGCCGTTTATAGTCGACTTTCTTTCCATCGAGTACTGAACACTATAAAAGAAGTGTGTTCAGTACTCAGGTTCTCCAAGCAACAGTGTTCTCCATTCTTATGTTAATCTTTAGACCTCAGTAACAGCTGATTGTTATGGGTCTTATGAAAATTTAGTGCTCATATAAAGCCCTTGTGGAATTTGCCAGGTCCTTTTATTTACATGCTGAACCTTCAAGGGAAGGGATTCCTACATTTACACTCGTTATAAATTAGGTTTTCGAGCAAGGCCTGTCCATGAACAGCTTGTGACGGTTTATGGGGACCTTTCACCTTCTTTTTGCACAGTTTCCAGATGGATTCAACATTTCACTGATGGCAGAGAGAGCGTTGAAGGTGAAGCACGTGCTGGAGGCCACGGACGTTTGTGACCGACAGTTCTGTGGAGAGAGCCGAAGCAGTAATAGTAAAAGACCCAACTATAACATTCAGATTCTATCGTCCATGAGCAGCTTGGTCGGTTCAAGAGGTGACGCGCTAGATGGATCCCTCACCCGTTGCGGACAACAGTAAGAATAAAGGGTGGCAATCTGCCGCAATTGGTTTCAAGTATTTGAACCAAAGGCCCTAAGAGGTTTTCTGATGTTATTACGGGTGAAGAGTGTTGGATTTCCTTCTTCACTATGAAAGATAAACGTTCTAACATGGTGTGGTTGGCCAAAGATGAACCACGCCCGGAGCTCCTGAAAACAGGTTTCCTTTCAAGAAGAGAATGTTCACCAATTTCTTCAAAACTCAGAGGCCTGTTGTTGACATCATGCCCGACAAAGCTACAATCACTGCCACATATTACACAACTTCAGTTTTACCACAATTTCTTCTTCATATTCAGTCAACAGTACGGACTTCACGTCGATCTCAAATCCAGTTGCATTAAGACAATGCAGCTGCTCACAAAGCTCGCATCACACTGACGTACCTTGATGACAATGCTATCCGTTTGATGGAACATTCACCATAATCACCCGACTTGTCTTCGTGCGATTTCTGGCTCTGTCCAAAAATCAAGTCAGCCCTTGCTCCTAAAGCTGTGCATTCATACCTGCTACAGAGTACCGAGAAGGCTTTTAGAATTTGGGATGAGAATGCAACGATGTATAGAAGTCGAGGGAAGCTACTTTGAGGGAATGTGACTGTACTTATTGAAATTGCAGGTGAATCATGGGAGATATAGATTAAGTGACAGTACTTCTTGATCCGCCCTCGTTTGTTTCGGATTCTCGAGTGTATGGCACTCCAACGTTACGGGGTTCCAGTCTCTTGGCTCTGCGCTAATTGACTGACACGTCGGTTGGAAGAATCCTAAACCTACGTTTCGGTACCTTGTGCTTTTCTTGAGAATCTTGTCGAGATCACGCGCGCTATGAATATCTAGCTATTGTCGGCTTAGTGCTTCTAAGCCTTTAGCCTTTTTGTTTCATTTTCAGACTGAGCCAGGTAGGTCGAGAAGTGTTGTTCATAGGGCCGGGATTTTTGCACGTTGTTTCTGCTGTGAGCACGTTGGGGTTTTCCTTCCTATGGATGCTCGTCGGTGCTTTCCAAGTTTTAACTGTGTAGCTTATTTTCTTTTTGCGCATGTTTATTTCCGTGCGTTTTTGGTGGGATACTTACCTCAATACTTACTTACCTTGCTTTAGTATTACCCAGAATTTAGTTTGTTCAGGAACGAGCTGGAGTATCCAACCCCCGGGGAGTTAATGCTTCATTGAGGTGTGGTAAAGTACCTCTACCTGAAGTCTGCTATCACAGTACCTGGTCTTAAAAACCTGTCTTTAGAGACCAACGATTTTAACAGCTTTCGTCCCACAGCGGAACCTATCCTTTAGAAGACCTCTATTCAAGGGACACAAAATTTGGTCCCGCAAAAATGTTCACATAATCTTTGCATTCGTCCCTTTTTTTAAGAGACACTTCTGTTCAGGGGAAAGGTACACATTTTTAGGGTCGCGAAACCCGGATTTGACCTCCATTCAGAACACCTTAGCACTCAAAAAGTGACTGACCACTAAAAAAACGAAAACTTTCAACACATGGATTATCTCACTTAAATTGATGTACTGCACGTGTGGGAATTCAACACACAACAACTTTGCTCGTGCATTACACTTTTTTTGTACATTTCTTAGCCGTCGTTGCAAGTCTGCGACTTGAAACTTCTTACTTACACGCGCCCGCTTTATAGAGTTGGTGAACACAGCACAAGAATTTTCTTTTCCTTTTTCTAAACTTAGAAACGGTCCTCTCGGATTCAACCCCAGACAATTTCGCCAAAGTTTTACAAATTAAATGAAACTGAATAAATCGATAAGGTTAGAAACAGTGGGCGGAATGAGCTTTTCGCTTTGTTGTCATCCAGAAATTTTGCTACCATGGCAATGTGACGTAACGGCTTCCTCTTTTCTATAGGTCGCGAGTTGCTCCTTTTGATCTCGTATTGAAACATTTCTTCCCCGCGCCCCCATTCGGTCAGTTCTTATGGATAATTTTGAACAGTTTGGCCGTTTGTTTTCTTGTTGTGTTTACTTATAATTCATTTGTGATCATATTTGTGGGCGACAATGTAAACTACTGGATTATCGGTAACGGTTTCACCCTTAGAAAGTTAATTTTTCCACTAGGTTATCCTCCCAAGTTAGTTGCAGTGTGGTACCCTGAAATTTTTAAAAGTGTACAACTCCCAAGTTTTACGTTTTAGTTTTCGAGATATTGAATTTTAGCTGGTGTATCACATCCCAAAATAAGCACCAAAGTATAACTTTTTGTTGACATCCATAATTTGAAATGTTTTGATAATTTTTTTTGCTTTTTTAAGTTGGTCTGTCCGGCTGACCTTCCCTATGGTACTATTTAGCTACTTTATTTCATTCCGTTTTATATATTGTATCAAGCCATTCAATTACAATAAAAAAATTGCAAATTTAGTAACAACTTGCGAAAGAGCTCTTCAAAATGACCTCAAAACTAAAATAACGTAAAATGCTCAAATAAGCGAAAAGGCGCTCATTACTTCGAGTCGAGAGTGGGGTGAGGGCGCTTAAGAACTTGAGAAGGATTACCTGTAAACTGACGGGGAGTGAGGTAGCCTCGCCCGCAGGCGTTTTAGGGGAGAAGAAATACGATCTCCCCTAAAAACGCCTGCGGGAGAGGCTAGGGGTGAGGGTGGAGAGGTTAGCTCTGATCTGTTAAGGCTGGTTTTCATTAGCGACGGAGTCGGAGTCGTTATCAGAAGCGTAGAGCTTATGATCTACTGAAAACAGCGTTCAGATTCCGCTTACGACTCTGTCGCTTACATTCCGCTTATGATATAGTGAACACCAGATTGTCAGAGTCGGAAGCGGAAGCGGAAGAACTAAACCAATCACAAAGGGGGGAATGTGCATTGCGATTGGTTTATCCTTCCGCTTCTGCTTCCGACTTCGACAATCTGGTTTTCACTAGATCATAAGCGGAACGTAAGCGACTTAGTCATAAGCGGAATCGGAAGGAATGGAAACGTTCTGATTCTTCTGACTCCGATTACGTCGCGCTTATGACTCTGCTTACGACTCCAATTTTTGATTTTCACTAGGTCATAAGCGCTCTTACGACTCCGCTAATGACTCCGATTCAGACTCTGTCGCTAGTGAAACCCAGCCTTTAACCTTTTTCCTTTCTTTTTCAGCACTTTGACGATTGCATTCAATTTGAAGGTCAATATAAATCACTGAGCATTTATCTTGCTGCCTTTAGACCTGATAGGATATTATCTTACTTGAAATAAAACATTTTAAATACCGAGAAAATAAACTGTTTCTTCTATTCAGTCAAGAGGTATATTTGCAGCACAAATTGACATTATAATATTAAATAAACTCTGATCTCAGGTCATACAGAGAACAGTGAATTCACCCCCTGGTTTAGTCTTTTTATTCACTTTGAATACCTATACTGATTCTAGTATTTTAAAACAATCATGATTTTGCCTTGTTTATTGAAAAAAGAAACCATTTCTTACACAGATAACAAATTACAATATCTACACTACAACTATGATACTACTGTTATGCAAATATCTCGTCAAAAAATTAATTAAAAGACGAACCACTAAGAAAGCCAACACTTCAACAATTTTATGGATTACCACTCCCCTGATAAGACACAGCCCCGTTAAAAGGTTTTTGACGATAAGTATAGAAGTGTACGGAGAACAACCTGACAGACTGACCTGTCATTGTCTCTAACAATGCCATCAGAATAAGACAAAGATACTGACAGTCACCAATTTTTGGTGTTGCACTTACGACACAGTTATGTTAGGTATTTGCAGAAGACGTCATGTCAGATGTAACTGCAACTGCTTGTAGTTAAAATAGAGATTTTGAAGTACTTGCTTCTTCTTCTTACAAAGTCTCGGTTTTTAGCTGAGATAGAACTTGGATGATTTAGATTACCGAGTTGTACCAAGTTTTCTTTCCTATAATCCTCGTAGATGAATGCGGCGTTTATTAGTAATTTTACGGCAGTTTAATCGAGTAAACAGGATATACATGTGCAAATTGTTTCTACTAGAAACACTGGATTGTTTTCATTTCCTGTCAAGGTAAATCAAGGTTGTATTCCATAAAAAGAATAATGCTCAATGTATCATGATATTACATTACGGGATAATTCATTTATTGTTCAGATTCATTAGAAACTTAAAGAAAGATGAAATTAGAGTTTGGAAAACCTCAACTATCTAATTAATTATGAACAACCGAATTTAAACATCTCCATCGAAATTACACGGTAACCCTTGAGATATGTGAATTTCACCAGTTATTTTTAGGCCAATTGAACGCTTGAAAATAATCGGAAGTTGGTTTGCGGAGAGGTCCGCATACTTTTATTCAATGGTGTCAAGAAAGAATAATGGGTCAGTAAGCTGTCTTGGTGTGCTGTCGCTACAATATTCTGCATTGTTTACTTTGAGGCAGTTGCGCAAGAAATTAGACTTCCATTTAATTACAACCTCTAAAAATAACTGAGGTGAAATCCCCATATCCTGGCCAACGCCCTAAGATTCCCTCTCTGTCCATTTAACATTTCCATCCCAATACAGCTCCAGAAAGGAGCCTCTCAGCTCAGTTTTGAAAATCACCTTGGTGGTCTAACTACAATAAAAATTATTCATTCAAAATATTTCTCTGATTCTGATTGGCTCAAATCCCCCGGCTAATTCTTCATAACTAGCTCCCAATAACCAAATTTGGAACACACTTACGAATCCAGCAAAAAGACGACAAAGCGGCAGAATCTCACCTTCTTAAGAACATTACAATAAAAATAATTCATTTAAAATATTTCTCTGATTCTGATTGGCTCAAATCCCCTTGCTAATTCTTCATAACAAGCTGGCAATAACCACATTTGGAACACATTTGCGACATCCAACAAAAAGACGACAAAACTGGATAAGCTCGCCAGAAACAGGCATGACAACCGAACATTTCTGGGAAAGAGGTTGTGTTTGCTCAGCTGTTTTGGTAGAGCTGGAGAAAATGGCAGAAAAATTTAAACGTTTTCCAAACAAGAAATATAGCAGAATTGAAAGAATAACTGCTAGACTAGGTAATCTCTTTGTATCCAGAATTTGCTGAGGAACATTGATCAAGGTAAGCAGGCATGTTTTCAAAGTAAGAATTATTGTTGTGAATGAATAATAAAACACATTATTGGATTTGGCTATCGTATGATCTGAAGAATTGTGCAGATCTTGGATGGTATTATCCACCTTGGCCTGACAGCACTCAGCCTCATTCAATAACAAAATTATTGCTAATTAAAGTACGTCCTGATAAAGTTCAACTCAACAAGCTAAACATTGTACTGCACTTACTTGTCTCCATCAAAAGAAGAGTTATCATTATTAATTTTATGGCTAATCAAATGCCTACATATTATCTGCTGCACAGACTTCATTTTTTGAACTTAGAAACTAGCAAAACTACTAATTGTCAGCTGCATGTCTGACGACTCTTTGCCCATAGAAAGAATTATTCAAGCAATGGTTTAAATACTCATGGCCTCCCTGGATGCCAGCAAATATTAATTTTGTTAATAACAATTATTAATATGTTATTGATATTTCGTATACTGAAGAAAAGCAACTGAATACACAAATCAATACAAATATTGCCATTTAACTGGTAAGTTAATAATAAACCCTGTTTGTGGTATGACAAAACGATCAGCCGGCAACTGGGCACACAACACAAGCCGTCAATCTGCAATACCATGAATAATTATCATAAAATAGAATGAGACTTTGTGACATGTCCTTCATGAAGGCTTTTCAGATTTGAGGAATGGTTTGACTTTAGCTAACAAGGAATCCAATTCCCACTGCACTATACTTCACAAAGAGATATCTACATCCTGATGGTGATTATTGCTGATAAAGACCAACATATCATAAAAATGTTCCACCATTCCTGCAGGTCATAGGCCAAACATTTCTTGAGAAGCGTAAACCATGTATAGGAATCCATCTTCATCCTTTTCCTCCTTGTAAACTTCAGCCATTGTCATGGACATACTTGCTAAACTTTTGTTGTTGACAATAAGGTAAAATGCTTGTGTTGATGATAATGACATGCGATTCCTGATGACCAAAAAAAATTGTTGTGTATAACCATAAAGTAGAAAATATTATTTTAACATTCCCTCGTAAGGTCATCACTAAATGCATGGTGGGCTGTTCAAGATTATTTTTATTCCCCATTTAAGTAAATGTAAGGAACGTTAAATCACACCAGAAGATAAATCACACATGGAGCTAAGTTCACTGACACAAATTGAAAATCCCCGGATGTGGAGCATTGCAGGGTTATTGACAAAAATGAGAATTGGGTGACTTTAAGAATGCTACTTCATGGTTTATTCAAAATGGCATGAAACCAAACCCAGATAAATATCAGGCTACGGTACTTGGCAACTGAACTTTAAATTAGCTGATATTGACTTTAAAATCACAGACTTGTCTTCTGGGAGTTGTCCTTGATAATGAATTAAAATTTGACGATCACATTTCAAGTATTTGTCGCAAAGTAAGTGCTCAGATAAGTGCTCTGAACAGATTGAAGAACATTTTGCCACTTACAACCAACAAATCACTTTATCGCTCATTTATACTGCCATATTGTAACCAAGTCTGGCACCACTACAGAAAAAGAAACACTGCTAAAATCGAGAAAGTCAACGAAAGGGCTTTGAGGTACATCTTCTAAGATAAAAGTGCATCTTATCAAGATCTCTTGGAAAGAATAAGACTCCCATCCATTGAAACTCAAAGAATCCAAGACATGCTATCAACAACAAAAAGTAGTACCATAAAATTCCGAACATAAGCCCTGGGGCTTATATTTTTCAAACGCCCTTTTTGAGGGACTTATTTTTTCGACGGGCTTATGTATGGAGGGTAATTTGTGTTTCAAAGTCGATTGGGCTACAATTGCTTGTAGTGGGAAGGAAATTTACTATTTTTGCTTTGTTTTACTTTGTATTCGAGAGCAAATTCCAAGTACAAGCTTCCTGGGGGGCTTATTTTCGGAGGGGCGATTTAACAGAAGGTTTTTTGCATTTCGATTTTGACAGGCTTATACATGGAGTGGCTTACTTTTGGAATTTTATGGTACAGTCGACTCCCGATAACTCAACCCTTGCTAACTCGAACCTCGCGCTAACTCGAACCAAAATCGATTTCCCTTGGATTTCCGTCATACATTTACTGTAATTTTACCCTCGGTAACTCGAACCCTCAATAACTGGAAGTCATGCTAACTCAAACCAATTTTCGTTTCCCCTCAGGTCATTTTCTATTTAATTTTACCCTCAATAACTTGAACCACATTTTGAGCCCTTAAAAAGTCGGGAAAAAAGCCGTCTACTGGCGTCCGAAACATTGAATTTTGGATTTCCTGTTAACGTGTTGTAGGAGTGTAGTTTACTAATGGAGGCTCATGTTGATTGTCACAGGCTAACGTGAAGCAGCTTTACTTCTCAAAACAGTAAAACGCATGCTCTATTTAGGCTATGTTTGGTTACGTTACGTTCTGATTTAAAATCTAGAAGTATCTTTTAATTTTCACTTGACATTTCTACAATTAAATGTGATTAAAATGTTCACTGTGCAGTAAAAACCGTTTTTTTACCTTACTCTTGGCTATTTTCTTCGAACTCCCGATAACTTGAACTTTTTTCGATTTCCCTTGAAGGTTTGAGTTATCGGGAGTCGACTGTATTTCAGACAAAGCTCCACCCGCAATTAGAGATCTTGTCACCTAACACTCATCCAGGTACAATATTTGACATGATTATATCCTTTCATTGCCTAAAGTTAACACAACTAAATAAATTCTGGTCTCAAATCAGGGAGACTTAGAGCCAGGCACACAGGGTAAAAATAAGCATAATGACCCCATCTTTTTACCACAGATTTGCAATGTCTGTTACATGGCTGTCACTTGTCATTTAGTGGAAACAAAAACTATATTTCGACACTGGAATGCAACATATTCAAGTCCTATAGATGCAACTGCATTTTCTGGTCAGTTCAAAATGTTAAGATTGGTTTAAGATTAAGATTTTGATTATACTGCTACGATTTGATTAAAAAGCTAAGAAGTTATGACAGTTTTAATTTTAAAATGTATGAGAAAATGAGAACTATAACTACTAAGTGGATTATTTTGAATGACTTCACAAACAGCAAATTCAGACTGATGGCAAGTGCCTGTGCAGATTTTGTGGTTCCAGAACATATCCATGCCCCCCTCCCCGGAAGATCGTTGGAAATTCTGAAGAGGAGGGTTCAAAGGCAGTAAATATTTCCAAGGAGTACAGGGGTTTGTGAGAAACTACTTTTCCAAAGGGTGACGAACCACTCACAAAACATTGAAAGCAATGTATGAGTGATCTGAAGAACCAAAACATACTTATGTACATTGTTATGAAACAAAAGTTGGTACTCCGGGCCATAGAGATGAGCTTTAACGTTTCTGCTTTTTTTTTTAGTTAGCTAGCGCTACAATCTCCAGAAGAACAATGTGTCTTTGGAACGAAGTCAAAACGATTTAAAATGGCGGACATAACTGGAGTCTTGTCTTCATCTCGTTTTCGTCTGACCAACACTAAAGTGCTTTCACTTCTGTTCACTGAGTATCTTTTTTTGCCACCTTTACATGTAGGAAACACATTTTTGATAGGTTTCATGTTTTATCCATGTTTATTGGGGGTAGTATAACTCATAAACAATATAATAAGACAAGAGTACTTTCAATCCCATTTCTTGCTTGACCTTCACAAGGCCTGGCTTATTGGCCAGTAAAATTACTTCTGCAATCGTGACAATGTTCACGAAACCTACCATGTTGGTATGTGTTAGTGAAGTTTTCGGCCCTTAAATAAGAATCACCCGGAAGAAACTGACAAAATGTGTAGAAAAATACACAGCCAGAAAGGAACCTTGTAAGTTTCTGGGTTTTTTTGGTATCATTTGCAAAGTTGTTTAAGCAGGTGAAACTTAAGTTCTCTTCACAGCCTTCGTGTCAGAGTAAGCACAAAAACCTGGAACAATCGACATTTAAACTTTGCAACCAAATGTTTAAGCTTATAAGCTTACATAAAAACAACACAGACATAATTTGCAAACGTGATGGCGAAGAAGCTAAAAGTTTGGCTGAATAATAAGCTTAACAAAAGTTTACACTGCATTATTGTAATAAAATTCTACCATATTTTCGTAACTGAGTTAGTATTCACTTTCTTTGTTTTTAAGTGCCCAAACCACTTTGAATTTCTAAAGGGTGGTAAGCGAAGTTCCCGTTTAAAAATTCTGTAAATTCCTGGGGGGAGGAGGGGTCATCAAGGACCCCCTGGAACGGGAAAATCCTGAGGGGTGAGGGGGGAGGAGGTGCAAATCAAAGAGTCTTCCATGGGGGGGGGGGGGGGGTATGGATATTTTCTGGAACCACACATTAGAAGTCGCTATACACGTACACAACGCGACTGCTATGATGAATGGTTTTGTTTTGCAAGCACATGGTTTTTGATGGACATTCGGTTTTCGTGAAACCACTGTCTGAATGTAGTTGATCGTAGTTGGTACGTTTGGTCTTTTTTTGTACAGACTACTCACTGCCAGTAAGCACATGCCCTCTTCTGGGACTATTTTGACCCTTGTAGGTGAACATTAGTCAAACATACCATCACCTTCCTTTAACCTCTGATGAGGGATTTAGATCAGAAGAATCAGAAGTTTACGAATTCAGAGATATGTGTTTAAAGGGGCACAAGCATGCACATACCACAAAGAAGAGCACCATCTTGCAGGAGATCTAGAGATCCTGAGAGATGGTGAAGAAAAGTTGTTGTTGAATAGACAACCTCAAGCCTTTAGTTGAATATCTGAAATGGCTAAGAGGGTAGGAAAATACATGTAAAGTTCCGAAAGTACTGTAACAACCCCCTGAAAGTAGCAATAAAATTTCAGGGGTTTTGACAACTACCAGAAGTAGCAACCCCTCGAAAATAATGACCCTTCAAAAGCAGTGAGCTTAAAACTTATTTTTTCTTTGTGCAAGAAATAACAGAAATGAAAGGTATAAGAAGCTTTTCTGTACTGATCCGAAGATCAACAATGTCTGTACTGTTTCTTGTGAACCTATCAACCTAACAATGAAGATGGGGGGGGGGGAGGGGGGGGTTAAGATATGGAAGCAGTCCACACTATGGTTTGGATATTTTCTGGAATTGCCCAGTTGAGGCAGGCAGAGGGACATTGCCCGCATTAGAGCAAGTAGAGCTATTGTTATTGTTTCTGCTAGTAGAACCACCAGCTCATTAACATTTAAGTTGTTCACTTCAGGGCTCAAAGTTAACACTTGCAAACTCGCAAAATGCGAGTGATTTTGATAATCTGCGAGTGAAAATATATCTAGAATATCCACTAGCAAAACGTTCTCATGTTAGAATCATCCATGTCTCCCAAACAAGGGGAAAAAACTTGCTATCCTCATATTACACACATGCCATTTTCCTACAGTCCACAGTCTCCCTCACCCCTCACCCAAACACAAAGATCTAAGGATTTAAACTGTGTATGTGGTGGCAATTAGGGTTGACAATTTTCATTAAATATCCCAATATTGTTACTTTTTACAAACAAAGTAAAATAATAAAGAGGTATTGTTCAGTTCTGGACTTCTTGCCAATGATAATAATTATTTTGTCTGACAGGTCATCAAGCCCAAACCTGATCAATGCAGAATGACTTATAAATGCCCAAAGAAGACAAATAATATTTTCAAAGTAAAACCAAACACAGATTAGTTAATTTGGTCTAGCAGTGAAAGGGTTAATCAATTCAACAACAGAGTAGAGTCAGTATTTTTAAATGCACATTTTACCAAACTTTTATGGTACACTAGGCACCTGGTTTAGCTGGGGTTGGAAGTTGATATTTCAGTGACTTGAGGATTCACCTTCACGTTTAATTTCTTTCTAGTTTTTTTAAAGCCAGAAATTTGCATTGCTGGCTGGCAAGTTGCTAGTTAAATAAGACTGATATAATCACACAAGAACCTGCACACAAAGAATCGGCTCGAGCAAGTTTTTCAGTTAAACTATGGCTTTTAAACTCCTCACCTTATAATAGTGACGAACTGGCTCATTGTCAGCTCTTGTGGGACGAGAAATTTTGTCTTGTCGAGTAATGGGAGATCTTTTTCTTTGTGATATCTTTCAACTATAACCTACAGTGAGATAAGGATATTCTTTTTATTTTTACATGAACATTTTGTATTAATTGAGAAAACACAACAAACTTGGACCAAATATAAGTTAAGTACATTGCAATAGAAATAGACAATGTTTGCTTAAGTAGTGGAAGTAACAAAGCACAATTCTTACTGGTATTTTCGATGGAAACTTTGCTCTAATCCCTGCCACCTCATCTCTTCTACTTACTGAAATGACAGAAAGAGCAGCGTTCATGAACGTGCTTTCGTACGCAACAACAACAAAGCTGCCATATGTAAATAAGTCTTATAACGCTTTTTCACAACACAATGGCTCACCAAAGCTTTTTCGCTGTTTGAACGGTTTTGCAGATTTTGCGTCGTTATCACCCATATTCATGGAATAAGTCACACTGGAATAAGCCTAAAATTAATTTGTTAACCACGTCCGTACACGATCACACTTCAGCAGACCAAAAAAGATTCCTCTTTCGCAACTATCCAGTTGGCAACTAACCAATCACAAGCCTTGTTAGATCGCCAGCGGAGGAGCCCAGTCCCTTGACTGCTCTGCGTGGTTCGGCAGGTTTGTCGACTTTCAGCTTGCGACAGAAAACATTTGTGACGTCACGTTACCATGGTAGCACTGTTAGTGGATGACAGCAAAACCAACGACGACGGCGACGAAGGAGATCGGCAAAAAAATGATACGTTTATATTAACAAACAACAACTTCCCACGTGCATCACGCTATTTTGAACATTTCTTTGCCGTCGTTGCACCACTCACATGAAACTTCCTAATTTCACGAGCCCGCTTCATGGAGTAGGTTAACACAACACAAAAATTGTCCCTTTCATTTTCCAAACTTATGTATCGGTCAAATCGAAGCTTCAACATGCCCCCCCCCCCCCCGGGCATACCCCGGGCATTTGACACCTTTGCCGTCCCGGGGAGGAGGGAATTTGATTATCAGAGTCTTCCAGGGGGTGGGGAATTTGATCCCCATGCTTTAGGGGTGGGGAATTTGAACTCCACCCTCGATTTCATGTAAAATATTTGGCGTGGCGAGCTATCATGGGGGACACGGTGTTATTGTGCCTTTGTGGCCAATTGGTTACGAGGAAAGGGCCTAAACAAGCTTTGTGCCGTATTTGAAGTATTTAAATTTTAAAATTTTTAATATTGGATTCAGGCTTTGGATGTATCAATGTATTTTATTGTTGTGTTTACAATGAAAAACAATACCTATATCGGCGATTCAATGCAACAACATAAAATAAAATAAAACGGTCAACAACTTTGACCTACTGCAAGTATGTTAATTAATAAGGTGAGCGATGATCCATGTCAGTGAAATGGTCATGATGTAGTAATCTCAATAGGTGGGATCTTTTTTTATAGAACGCTTTGTATGTTGCATGACGAAGAAAAGCTGAGCATTCAGTGACCTTGTAGCAGCAATTTCCGCCGCTTTGCACGAGACTTTTGTTCGTATTAAATACGCTAACAGTGTTGCTCAGTTTTTGTTATATTCATAAAGATTTTGTTCGACAACTGAAGGCGTTTCCGTCGTCCTTCCGTCATTTTTGTGCCTGTGAAATGTCCCCGGGGTGGGGGCATTTGATCACCTGAATGGACCCTAGTGTGGGGCATTTGAACGGCATTTTGGCCCGGGTAGGGGGGAATTTGAACAATAATTTTCAAAACAGTCAAATGCCCGGGGGGTTGCCCGGGGGGGGGGGCATGTTGAAGCTTCGATTTGACCGATACATTACTAGTAGATAACGTTAGATATGGTCCCAAAGAAAATTTCGCCAAGATTTGCCAAATTAGGTGATTCGCTGGTTTTGCACGGCGCATCTCTTACTGCGCATAACAAGATGGCCGCCGTAAATAACATTATTAAAATGAAGTTTACTGAAGAGAAAAGCTACTGGAATTTTTGCTTGCGGTCGTTTCTTATGAGACTCAATGTGTTGGGAATGTCCATAACGGAAGCAGTACGCGTGTTGCTGAGTTCGACTTCCTGCTCACTTTGATTATCATTTAAACGCTCTTTCTATCACATTGTGCCCTAATGTGATATATCGATGTAAATTCTGTAAAAATGGATTTTTTGATACTTTCTTCCCCTTTCACGTAGATGCCATTTTTGAAACTCGCCCCAGTGCTCTCTCAAAAATCGGAGAAAATGCATTTGGTGCCCACTTCCTGCAGCTCGCTACCGGGAAAACGAGTACTGTGACCCCCATTTTTTATTTCATGATTTTACAGTAATAAGGACAGTGCTTTCTTTCGATGAGAACAAAAACTGCACAAATCTATGTTCAGTTTTACGGCAATTTTACTAAATTTTACGGATTGAGCTATCACTGGTCGAATAGCACGTGTCCAATTTAATTTTACTTTGGAGCGTAAAGTAAAAACAAGGGCATTACTGCGCTTTCCACAAACATGCGAACTCTCAAGTTCAAAAGCCGCCTGCACAATTGCGTTTTTCGCTACCGTCAATCATAGTTACGATCACAGGCAACGAACCTTGAAAAACACAAACACACAAAATGGATCGAAATCCACCAATCACAAATCACAAACCATGATCTTTTGAACCCGTTAAAATAAAGTTTTGTTTGCGTAAAGATCCGTTAAGATGATTCACGGCAGCGAAAACGCAGTTGTGAAGGCGGCTTTTGAACTTCAGAATTCGCATGTTTGTGAAAAGCGCAGTAAAAGGCATTTTTCTGGTACGTAAGTGGATAAACGATACATTAAAGTCAATTTCTGTGCGATACCACATGCATCATCCGAAAAACCTCTCTTTTTTGTCTAATTTTGGGCTGTGCGCGGTTTTTGTCAAAGGGTCCTAAATAGCTGCGCGGTGACCTTCACTTTTTATTACTTTTTTTAATCATATTTTTGACTTGTTACATCAGTGTACCAAGTTTCATCTACAATGTATGTTAGGTTCTTTTACTAAGGAATCACCTTGAATGAAATTGAATAAGATCGGTGAAGTCTGAAATAGTGCGAATGGACTTTTAAGTGACGTTTTCGGTTTTTTGTCATCCAAAAATTTTGCTACAATTCCAACGTGACGTAACGACTTCTCCTCTCTGTTAGTGTTGCCTATTGATAACAAAACAAACAAACAAGAAAAACCTTTTTGGTCTGCACCTGATGAAAAAAAAAATCAGGCTTGAACGGGATTCAAACCAATTACATCTGGCAGTGTTTTATTATTCGCCACTTGCACATCTCCAATAATGCACCTTATTTGGCCCCCCAAATTTTGCATAAGCATTGTTTTCAATTTCTCTTGGGACGGCTGTTGTATCCAGGAAAGAAATGAAAACCAAAGGTCATGCAAAATTTTTTTGGGGGGGGGTGGGAGGGGGGGGCAAATAACGTGCATTAAGGGAGATGTGCAAGTGGCGAATCTTATCAATAATCATCCAAGTTAGGGCTGGTCATATAGACCATATTACCTGATATGGTGTCAGATAAATGGCTATTTTTTTTCCTCCAAATTGCAGGAACCAATATATTCATGAGCATCCACGAGGTGATTGCAAATCCCAAGTTTATGGCAGGTGAATAATTGTTTTAAAGTCACTTCAGTCTCCGTGATAGTAAATGATTCAGTTTTTGGGCCGCATCTCAATGATCACCGTCAACCTGGTCGTTCAAATGTAAGTTGAGTTTGTCATTGGTTTTGCCCCAACTCGGAAAGCTTCCTTCTTGTATCTCAAAGGTTCCCCCACTCCGACTAAAAGTAACACTGTTTCCAAATTCCATTTGCCCAGGGATTCGTGTGCAAAAATACAAATTAAATCCGGTTTTGACACCGTGAAAACAAACGAAAAAGGCCTTTTGAACTAATTTCATAGTTGATTTTCGAAAAAAAAAGTGTAGTTTTCCCAGCCAAGATTACTTTTCAATCAACTCTTCTGTCCTTCCTTTGAACAAAAACAATTTTTAATTTGGAGCATTTTTTTTTCACAAGAACCTAATTAATTAATTCGGGAGCTATTCAACAAATCGCAAACCAGTTAAAAAATATGAGAAGACTTATCAGTTCAGACGCAAACAAAAGAGACACTTGGGTATGCTATCAACTTTTATTTCAAAAATCTCCGCCAGAAATTGATGATACGTCACCAAACGTATCCTGATCAACAGAAAGATGACCGCCGCCGGCTTCACTTACTAGCGAGCTCTCGTCATTTACATTGTAGTTATCAACAGATGGTAATGTCACACTTATTTTATGTTGAGGCTCATTTCCTTCTTGTTCTTGTTTAGCAGCCCCACTACTTTCCTCCCGGATGTCCATTCTGTTTTGTTCGCTTGTTTCTGGCTCTTTCTCCTTACTAGCGACATTAAATACTAAGGCTCCTTCGCGCTTTTTAACTGAGTAAGTGTTTTGAAAACTCGCCTCTCCTGATAGTTCACCTTCGCTTCTTTCAAAGAGAATGGCTCCCGGTTTTGGGTGCTGTTGCTGTTGTTTTGCACTAGTGAAAGATGATAACTCTGTGCCAAGCGTTCCCGGAAGTAGGTCGGAGGCGTGAAGAGAGCGGTCGTCCTGATTCGGCGCTCCGTCAAATGTTTTTTGGGGGTCGATTTGTGCGATTGTACTATTGGTCTTTGTTAAACCCACAGGCCGGTCAACCGCTTGCAATTCGCCGGGAAAAGGTGCAGAAGACATTTTCATTGCACCTGGAGGCTCCCATGAAGCTACCTCACCTGGAGAGAGATTCCCAGGGACTGAAATTGAAAAAGACAAATTCGAGTGAAAAGAACATAAGCTAACAAATACCTGAATTTGGGTAGCAAAACCACGCTTGTTCCTCAGACGTCATTTCGCGGGCAAACCAATGGCCGATAGCGTCGGCTGTTTACCCAGGCTTACATACATGCATACTGATTTCACTGCGGATCCTTCTCTCTGTTTACCCAGAGAGAAAAGCATAGTTCTAAGGAACAAGGTGTTTGTCTATACAAATTATTTGTAGCAGTTATCCTTTTTAAATACTAACCTATTTCACCAGGCTCCCTTTCACCACCGTTTTTTTGACCTTGATAAGGCATGCGCTGATGCTCTGGTAACAACTCTCCTTCACTGGCGCTGTTGTCCGCCGCCGGCGGCCGACTAAAATTCTGAATGTGGCTCAAAAGTACAGCCATTGGATCGCGAGTGGATCGTATTTCGCCTGGTTCTCTGTCACTAAAGTCGGTGATGGAGTCCTAGGAATGAAACAGATAATTGCTAACCTGTCTTTTCTAACACTTGAAAAGAGAACGAAACAAGAACGTTTTGCACTCAACCTCTTTAATATCCTCAGTGTCTTTCAAAGTGCTGGCAGAGCTGACATGATACGGGGAATCACTAACACTGCTGCCACTGTCACCATGGTCACGTCTTCTCCCACCATCTCCTGGTTGTAACAATCCTTTCACTGCTTTTCTTACACATTCGTTACGACTATCTGAGGACGGAGAGTCATTAATGGTTAGACATGATTGGGTGGTCCGCTATCAAGTTGCATGAATTGAGGCTGACTGCTTCAAGCACCAGATTATGATAGGCGAACCCTTGTTTACATTTTTTGCCTCATAAGCCAGCTCTTTCAACTTTTGGACCTAATTTCAATATGTGGCTACATCCTTTATGGGTACATCCTTTATGGGTACATCCTTTATGGCTACATCCTTTGAGTTATCTCTAAGACGAATGGTCAAAAATGTAAACAATGACTATAGACGTTTCTGTATCCTACCGTGACGAACGGTTACGACAGATATTTTCAGGAGCAACAATCGTTCAACTAAGTTGATCGGGTCAATTTATCACCGTAAAAGGATAGAAAAGCTGACGTTTGGAGTGCTATCTCTTCGTCAGTTTTATAACAAGGGAAGGGTGGGTAACAGTTTGCATCGCAAGTCATCTCAAAACTGTTCCTGCCTTACCTTGGTCTTGTCCTAAAATTGTCAAGTCCCAGTCTCCTTGCAAAGGTAGTTTTCTCTGTACTGCCATTTTAACAATACTGGGCGAAATAGCAAACTCTCCTTCACTGTAGATTCCCGCGTGTGCATATGGCTTCATAACGAAAACAAACAAGTATTCATAGTCACACTAAGGATACTTTAGTTCATAGCAGAGTTCGTAGCAAATGAACAAAAAACGAGAAGCACAGTAAAGGCAGTAAATGTGGTCCTTGGTCCGGACGAAAAAGACGTAAACGAGTATTTCGTATCTTAGAGGAAGAGTAGTGAGCTGAAATTTGTCCTGTACGTTGCCGTAATATTGTACTAACTTGAGACGAACCGACAGCTTCTGAGCTTTGCCGAAAATCCTGCATCATAGAAAACGACCGCTCCGTTTGAAGACACCTAGTCCGGCCAGTGGTTCCGGCCACTTTGGTCACTTTGTAAGTCGGCATCAAAAGTGCGCAAAATTCCTGTATATTTTCTATAGGCATCCTTTAAACTTCCAAACCAAAACGAGATTTCTGTTTAAAGAGCTAAAGTTTTGTCTCTTGAAGAAATTATTTTCGCCTCTGTGCGAATGTGTCTCGTGCAGTTACGATGCGACTTGGAAGCTTCTGCGAAATCGCCACCGTTTTAAATAAATTCAATCATACTTTAGAAAGAAAGAAAAATTTGTCGTCGCTTGTTTACGTCCTCAAGAAATTCGGAAAACTTCCCATCAGGAAATTTTATGTCTTATAGTCGTGCTGCGAAAGCAAAGAAATCCGACCGAGAAGCGTGCGTCATAAAGCACGTGCAGAGTAATGTTTTCCTGTTAGACCCATTGCTTGCGAAATTTTTGGACTTTGCTAAATCCTAAAGCTCCCTCTCCCTAATGAAACCAATCGGACGGATATAAGCTTCATCATTATAACCTTTTATATCATTACCTAATAAATAAAGTGCAGTGTTACTGGGAAAATCTCAAGCAATATATTTAACTTGAAGGCTGCAATCAACACATGGATTTGATCATTTACTCCTGTTATTGAAAGTGCTTTACTTGAAATGTGACTCAAAGATGAAAGATCCTCACTTCAATTCATAAATCTTAATTTACCAACAACTACACGAAAAGAAAACTGAATTTTCTATGGTTTTCCCTTTTCAATCACTATTTGGCTGGTTTATGTATCGTTCAGTCGCCCGACCAAGGACATTCTACGCAAAACTTACTTTGGAACATTATCTATAACTTTGGTTTTAAAATTCAAACTTTCGACCGAATTTTTTTGCAAGTCGAAAGAACATTTCTTGTACGCTGTGTACACCAAAAATTAGCTTTCTTAACGCACTTAATCGCATAAACATGACTTCAAAATATATATCCACGTAATTTAAGGCCCCATTAAAAAAGCAAAAATAACAGAACATAATTCACCTACGTTCAGGTTAAATTGATTTTCCCGCCTTCGCTAGCATCAGGAAAAATTTCCAAAAAAACCTTATTTTTTCCCGAAAATTACATCACAAAGTAAAGCCAGCCGGACCAAGAACCACATACTGTACTGTATACACAATTATTGGACGACGTGCTTTTGTTACATGCCGAATAATTACATAATTTAGGTCACGCAGTGCTATCAGCAGATAACTTGTTTCAGTTGATCTGGACATATAAAAAAAACTGAATCTAATAAAGATTAGAAGAAAATAACGACAAACGCACTGTCGCACGCACAGGGAACAGTTTATTGTTTTTCGGGAAAAAAGAAAAAAAAAAAGAAATGACCTTAGAAGTCCTGGCTAGCAGAGATCTGATTAACCTGTGAAGGCTCCTAGCCAGTGAGAAGGCAGATAGTGAATACAACGTATAATAAACTGGTTTAACCGAATGTTGTTCAATTTCATCTTCGAGTTGGAGAAATCAAACGAAGGAAGCGATTCCAGAAGTAAAGAACACAAAACATTTTCCCAAAGAACAGAAGTCTAAAATAGACTGAACATATAACGCGCTGTGACTCTTACTGTGATTGGCTCCTCTTCAAGGTGCTGGTTTAATTTAAAATAGACTGAGATGCTTCAACATTCCTCGTCAAAAATCTTGAAACACTTGTGTGCGTTTTCCCTTTCCCAATGTTGATTTGGGCATTACAGCGGTCTCAGTGCTTCAAAATACGCGTGGCTCAACATTGGGGAGGGAGAGGGCACATTACAGTGAGAACAATATTGTGAGGAGTAAATCTCAAGAATTTTCTAGAAAATTCAAGACAAGCGGTGTCTGTTTCAAGGATTTTTGACGAGGATTGAAGCTCTATAGCAACGGAAGATGTGCTAAACGCTTTGCTTTAAGACTGAAAAAAGTTACTTTAATTGAGAAACTATCCAACAATAATAACATGGGATGAGACGGGGAGGGGGGGACTTTTACCTGTATCATTTCTCCCTCAGACATCTCCTCCTCAGTAGTTATTGTCGTTGTACCCAGGGTGGTAGATGACAAGCTGGATGGACTGCTGACCGACGGTTTGGCGGACTTGGGTGGTGTTTGTTTCTTTTGGCTAATTGAGGGTTCCTTAGATTGACTGGGTTCCTCAACTCTGAAGCATTGTTCGGAAAAAATAGAAAAAAACACAGTTTATTATAATTAAAAATCAGAAACCAGCACAGCTAGATCGCCTGTTAACATACAAAACCAAAACTACAGAAAAAGGGCATTTGCCTCCCAAATTCTTACGATAATCACCCTCAACTGTTACAGTCAATATTTAAGCAATAGAAAACGTTTTCCGTGTTTGCATAGCCTGATATAAACACGAGAGGGGTTGGGAGAATTCGAGACAGTTATGCAAACCCGAGACGAAGTCGAGGGTTTGCATAACCGACGAGAATTTTCCCAACGCCTCGAGTGTTTATATCAGGCTATGCAAACACAGGAAAAAAGTTTTCTATTGCTTTTATAAAATAACTTTCCCTAGAAAAAAATCTTGTCCACGAAGTCTTGCACGCGTAATGAGTTCTTGTTTTGCAAAAAGATGCTTTGCAAAATACGGAGTTTTCTCGCTTAAAATGTCAGCTTAAGCGAAGAAAAATTGACTCACCTTCTTTGTAACGATTTTCCATGTTTCAGCCGACGAAGGAATGGGTAAATAAAGTAAACTTGTCGAGTTTTGAACTCGAAAACTTTTTCAAATTTGGTGCTTGCGTGATTAGCGCTCGAAAAGCCAAACAACTTGACGCCACAACCATGTTTACATACTCTCATGCAAACACTGCTCTCGGCCAATCAGAGCGCGCGTACTATCTTAGTTATTTTATAAACAGGAATGCGGGGATCCCCACTCGCAACCTTGAGCACCCAAATTTAAATAAGCACTCAGCTGACCGTGTTTGAAATGAACTCCGGTTCTCTTTCATGTATAATTCGGCGGCATATCAAAGGTCATAACAAAAGGATATAACACCAGAATTAAGAAAAAGCTGAGCATGACCAGGTTAAAAAAATTGGAAAAATTTTACTACCCTGACTCTTGTTGGAATTGAGAAGATGAGGTTGGGCGTGCTGTCCGGGAAAGCGCGCATGCCTAACTTCATTTACCTTACATCACAGCCTCATTGTTAAACTTTAAACAGCCTCACGCAAACATTTAATTTTAGTCGTCGAGTAAAAAAGTTTCAACAAGGATGTGATTAAACACTTCTGGTACTTACACGCTTTGCCCAGGATCAGGCTCGGGCTCAGGCTCCGGCGTTGGCGTTTTCACTGAAATTGAAGGAGTAGGAGTGGGAACAAGTGTGTCTTGAGATACAACATGTACTTCTGGCTCTTGTATTGACGGCTCAGGTGTGGATATACTCGCGGGAGGGGACTGATCACGAGGTGGTGTTGCGACTGGGGTGCATATCGGAGTTTTTGCTTCAGATACCTGCAGTGAGAGGATAGGAACTAAACCTAATTGACCTGCACTGCAACGGAAGCCTTTTTCCAAAAGGTAACAAACCTGTTCACCAGTCTCCTCCTCTTTATTCTGCTCTTCTCTGATAGGTTCAAATACTTTTTCTTCTTCTCCGCTACCTGACAGGGTAGGCTCTTCACTTGATACTGAGGGGGTGGGAGTGCGTATAGGCGTTGCAATCACTGGTGAGTCATGAGCACTTTCCTCTGATTCTGGAGGTGTATACTCCGGGGTTGGGGTGGGGGTGGAAAGTGGTGTTTCCCTGTGGGAAGGGGTGCGTGAATGCTCTTCTTCCTCCTGTGAGATAAAGCACTGGATAGTCAGCATATGCTTTCAATGGTCAGCGGTGAGCTGGCATGATGGATGTCTGAATTTAGCTCCGCCGTCTTGAGTGCTTTATAGACACTTTGACTTAAAACTTATTCTAGGCTTTTTATGTCTATTATCCATGGTGTCACTGCCCGCCGCAATTAGCCTGCGCTATTTGCGGGTATTGTCAATCAAGTTAAGGTGGCTGCCTAGAGTAAATTGGCCGTGCGCAGCCTGAGCGCTAGTATGGCGCGAGCTTTAAAATCCGCGCGGCGTCCACGCAAAAATAAAACAAACATGGCCTCTTTGTTTCGAAATATTCCCCCCAGAAAACTTTATTAACTTTCTGTTGAAGCTCATTGTGCAAAAAGTTTGGCTAGTGTAGGTCAAACATTTATAAGAGGAGACAATGTTAAATTACACTGGTTACAAGTCACTATCGATCTCCATAAGAGTAAATTGTATGTAAAAACGAAGCAGAAATTTTCCAAAGACATCAGTTCGTTTGCTTCAAAAGTAGACAAACGTAAAATAGTCCAAGTAAATGGTAAATGGAAACTTTACAAAGAAAACAAAGAAATAAGTACACTAACCCTAAAGGAAGCAATGTTACTGTTTCTGGCCTTTGGTTCACGGTCAGTGGAAAGATATGAAAGATCGAGCCAAGTCCCGAACAACCACTGAAGAATGTCTTCACCGGCGGTGCTCCTCGGTCACTTCATTTGTGTTGCATTTGATTTGATTAAGAAATTCTAGAAGTGGCTTTAAGGCTGTGGCTGTTTTGCCGACTTTATCACATTGTTTAAAAAACTTTTCAGAAGAAAGGTTTCCCACTTAACTTGCATCCTGATCGAAGGAACCTTCCCATCGACGAACCAACATCCTTGTACTTTTTCCTTTTCAAAAGTTCTTTAACGTACGAGATGCATTAGAAAATGTTGTTGCACAACGAAAAATAATTTCTGAGTCACAGATTAACCCTTGACGAAAGCAATAGTAGGTTATCCGTCGAGAACTACGGTCTTGTACGTGCATGAGGACGTGATGTACTTTTTCTAGATCGGCGCCATCTTTTACAGCAGGCTTTTAAAGAAAAACTTCGCCGTCGAAATTATCCCTGAAGAGGAACAAGGTTGAAAAAGTATCCGGAAGTGGGCTAGCATTTGAAGATCTGCAAACAGTCGGTACAACAGATTAGGAAATGACGGCCTTATCACGATCCTTGCAAAACCACCGTCTTCATCTCCGATGATCCCCATCCGCAGGAGTAGTGACCACCACGGCTCGAAAACATCCACCGCCAGTGTTTGGTATAAAATTGAATCCGCTATCTCTCCTATTTCAACAGCCGAGATATCACCGTAATAATACTGATAAACAGCTTTAACAATGGCTTTCGTGCTTTTCGAAGAAATCACATGTTTTCAGCTATGTGAGTTATGCCCATGCGAGTGTGATGGCTCGCGCGCGTATTTTGCTCAAACGACCTCGAACCACGCGTGTTTTTCGGATTTTTGTGACGTCAGCGTAGTTAATTAACCGTGAATTTCTCGCGTTTCCTTCGGTAAATTTTTTTGAAAATCGCCTCATTTCTTAACAGTTGCAGTACCTTTGTACTATCCTTTTCTTGTTAAAATCTGTAAGAGCTAAACTCCTCTATTAAGAAATGTTACAAATTTCAAATTATTGGCGAAACCGTCTTAACGACCCCATGTTTTTTCCCCTTTAAAATGTTAAGCAATATCGTTAACATAAAGTGGCAAAGTTTAAAGACATTTCACCGAGGGAAATAAGAAATATTAAGAAAAAATGATCAAAAATGACAAAATTACTGCCTTTTTAAGGATGCGATGTTGCCATGGCAACGGCCTTAATCCAGAAACTGAAACTTGATAAAGGAGCTTTTTTACATGGGTAAACTTAGCGGTGAATTTCGTGAACCAAATCGCAAAGACAAAGTAACTAGATGTCCTTCTGTATCGTATACTAGATAGCTCGGGTTATTAGTAAATACTCTAGGGAGCCACCTTAAATGGTATTATATTTAATTGTAATCATACCTTTGTTTAGTAGTTAGCTATAGTATGTTAATTTCAGTTTAAAACCGCCAAGACGTAATAATAACAATGGAAAAATACTTATTAAAATCTTATAAAAACTACACACAAAACTTCAGTAAAATATTCATAAAAAGAAAACGCCTATATCAATACAAACTTCCGGCAAAACCCCTTCACAATTCAAAGAAATCACATAGAGTTATAAAAAATCAAGTCCAAAGTCCCAGTGGATGGCATAAACGTCAATGCGCTGATTTTAATAATACGGTTAAGGTTCTGATCCATGAGGCGAGATATAAATTTTCCGTTCCAATTTCCTGACAATAATTATAATAATAATAACAGTAATAGTAATTAAGTTAAATGAGAAAACAGGGACCGTAAATGCTCGAGTTAGCGCTCGGGCGCGCTTAATTCATTTTCTGAGTCAAGAGGAGGGTGCTTATTTTAAGGGGGCGCTTATTTTGTTTTTCAAATTTTGGCCCTAACATAACAACTGTACCACAAACTGTAATAGTCAACTGGAACGCATCTGTAAAAAGAAACAGAAATCTTTGTGTGGTCGGTCTCAAAGTTCTGTTTCCTTGAACGTCCTTTATTTCAGTTCCGTAACGAAACCCTTCATTCCTCTTCTCTACCGTACAATCAGTGAGGCTTTTTCTCCATGAGGGTGGATTGGGGAGCACTCATTATAGGATGGGCGCTTAACTTGTACTTAGCCTGGGTGGGGGAAGGGGGAGCTTACTTGAAAAAGGGCGTTAATTTGTGCATTTATGGTACTTAAAGCGACACCAGTTTCATTATAAACTTTTTAAAGAAAAAATACACGAAGATGAAAATGAAAATGAAAACGTTTAATTTTACTTACTTTAGAAGAAAGAGGCATGGCTTTTGGTTTGGGGTGTCCAAGAATTGTAGAAATGTTTTCTGCAATTACTTCCCGGATCAAATTAGAGACAAGGTCTCGGTCCACTGGTATTCCTGCGTCAACAAACAACTGAACTCCACCCAAGCCTATTGTGGCAGCTAAAACCGACAGAAAAAATAAGCTAATTGAAACGTGACCAAGGTCTAAACACTTCCCTTGCTAGAACTGATTTTCATTACTTTAAAATAAGTTATTTTATGGAATCATTTATTTGTAGGTTGTTAGAAAAAACAATGACAAACAACAACTCACAAAGCATATCAGCATCGTCACTTTCAGAATCAGGTTCAGTGTTACTTTCAGGGGTAGTCTGAAGAATTGTCAGGGCTGTGGGGTCAGGCACTGGTTGGTTCATTTCACTCACAATGCGGGCCAAGAGTTCTTGCTCAACCCTAACAACAAAAAGGTATTATCCAAACGTTTATAAGTGACATGCATCAATAGGGTAAAAGCGTCTGAAGGTCTAGCCTGAGAAAGCAGCCGACATTTCGGGAAGCGACCAACAGTTTCCCCGCAAAATGAAGTCTGAGGAACAAGCAAAGAAATTCCATACTGGTAACGTGTCACTACCCAGACCTGGGTAGTACTTCTGATAGGTTCACCGTTGAATAAACAGAAGCACTACCAAAATCAGGAAGTTAGACGTCATCAGTATGGAATTTCTACCCTTTTGTCACGCTACTTAGGGTCCTACCTTCCAATAAAGAAATCCACTTAAAGTGGAAACTACCATTAGAAGAGATTATAGTGAACAAATTTCATTGACTCGCTCTTTAAGGTTAACCTAGCTACGTACTAGAGGAACTGTAGTTTAGTATCACCCCTGTTGCACTAATTAAATGGCTTGTATTTTGTGACAGTGTAGACTAACCATTCCATAGCTCTTTCCTGCAGGGCCTTTTCTTGTCGAGTGTCAGCTTCAAGAACTCCACCCGCTTGCTCCACAGAAACTGGGGGATGAACAGGTGGAAAAGGCGGTCCATTGTATGGCTGATTCTCAAGTCCTGTCACACCCTCCAGTGTTAAAGGATGCTGAGGAGTTGGAATTCTAAGAAAGTCGTCATCAGTGTCAACCTGAGCCTAGAAAGAAATGACACCTGTCATATGTCTTTTAAGCTCCAGTTGTTTGCTGACATTTAGAGGGGGGTGGGTGGGTGGGGGGGGGGGGGGTTCTTATGCTTAAAGCCTACTGCCCTTTGGAGACCTGGAGCAAAAAAAAAATGCTTTCTTGAAATAGCAGTTCATACGTACAAGTTTATTATTATATTCTCTTAATATCATTATTTTGGACTGAGAATTTAAGTGCCTTTTTTGTCTCCCCCTATAAAAAATTTTTTCACATACATTTAGAATCTCTCTTGAATCTTGATTTTGACCCCACTATAAAGGTAGACATCAAACAGCCGAGCCGCAAAAGGCTTAATTATTTAGAAGTTTTCTTTTGCTGTCCAAATAACTTTTATTTCATTTCAATTTCTTACCTGATCTTCTTTCTTTTCCTGGGTCTCAGTTTCTTTTACTGCCAAAAAAGTTCGGAATTCCTGGTACTCGGAATCATCAGGACGAGAAACAGGCTCAGGAATGCAGTCCTGCAATACATAAAACTGCCTTGTTATACTAAAACACATGGAAAACATTCTTCATTCATTGAAAGGTCAATGTTTTTACATTCGATGGATATCTACAAAAGGCAAAATTTTCATCAAGAAATAAAAGGTGTATTTTTTAAGGGATGAAATAATGTGCACACGTTCACGTGGGTTTTATTTCATCAAGCTAGAGAATTGATCTAGGGGGTAAAATGTAAATCCTTTAACCAATGTTTAGAAAGAAGTTTTGCGACATAGACAGATAATCATGATCCTACAAATTTTATGTTACGTTTAATGGAAGTAACTCACTTTAATAAGTGGGGAACTTGGTGAAGAGGACACAGTGTCTGAAAAACTGTCAATATCCACTGTGGGTAGGACCTGCAGGAAGAAGTAAAAGAACTTGCAGAATTAAACTATCGCACAAAATACTATGGTTTAGATTATAAAAAAAACATCTTCTCACAAAAATCGAATTTTTGTCCAAACAATGATCGCCCATGACAATGATCACCCAGTTTTCCACCATGACTTACAATTAACTGGAACTTCAACAACTAGCAAGTTGAACCCTTCTTCAAACTTTGCTATGGATTAATTTTTCACACTAACAATAATTATTAATTCAATCAGAAGCTTTTACCTAAAGAAAAGAAATTGGCAAGCTTCTTTAATTCACATGTACCTGTACTTCCAGCTGTTTTTTTTTCTTCTTCTTCTGGGATAACTTCTTAACATGTTGTTTGTTTTGATGTGTTGTGCCTGGCACCGGTTCTTTTTCATACATGGTGATCACTGCAACATTTGGCCACGCAGGCTTAAAAGGCCTCACAGGACTAGGGACTGGTGCCGTCTTGGTGTCATAGACATCAGATACAATGGTATCGTTAGGGGAGGAGTTCTCAGCTTTAACTATGGATTTCAACAAAGAAAATATAATCACCTTCATAAGTATTTTAAATGCACTAAAGTAAAAACAAGCGTATAACAACCTAAATTTTTCCAAATTAGCCTAAATAGGACCTTATAGAAATGGTGTTTAGTGGGATTTTAGGCTACTTATATTAGGTTCTTAACTAGGTTCTTAATTTGATAGGGGCACTAATGATCAGCACAGATGACCATTACAGGGCATACGTGATATGGAATATTTTGTACAGTATTAAATAATTATATAGAATACAGTTTAGATGATAACCATACGGTAAATTAATCTTCCAAAGTACTAGAATGCATATCTTTCATGCAGCAGTGTCCATAAAATGCTGTGTTGGTAAAGACATGATATGGTTTTCATTTTAGTTCATTCTTTGAATCTTACTGATTGAAACCTTGACAAAACTTTTTTTTCTGTATTTTCATCTGTGCCTTCATTTTTGTAAAATAAGAACCTCTTGAAAGTTTTAGGCTAAATAGGTTCTTACATTACGAAAAGGGGGTTTAAAATGAAAATTTTAGCCTAATAGGTTCTTATACGTGGGTTTTTACTGTATTACATGTAAATCCCAAAAAAACAAAGTGAATACCGGTTATATATTTATAGTTCATGCTTGAAATCAAGTTTAGGCAATACAGACAAAGAGGAAAAATTAAATTCAAATTAATAATATCTATTATTATTAAGTAAGAGAAAATCATTATTGATTCAATGACAGTACCTTCTATTTCAGTTGAGATATACTTTGATTCTTGAGTAGGAATAGAAGGTCGTAATGCTGGGTCAGTTTTAGGTTTCCCAAGAGGAATAGCCATAGGTACCAGCTGTCCTTCTAAAGGTGTAATAGCCTTTCCGTCATCAGGAGCAAAGTATGATGCAGCAACTTGGGGTTGAAAATAATACTTTGGTTTATCTGTGCCATAAGGACTACTATGAGGTTTAGCAGCTTCCACCTTGTTCTTTCTCGGTTTTGCAACTTCTTTTTCTTTTTCTGACACCAGTGTTAGATCCTGTGAAAATGGTTTACTTGACACTGTTCCTCTCTCACAACCTGGTTTGAGCCCAGCCATGATAGCAGCTGTTTTGGGGTTCACAGGAGACTGGTAATGTAGGTATGGTGCTTTGGAGGTTGTTCTTTGTGGATGATAGGGTTGGCGGCCATAAACACTTGACAGGTACACTTGTTTCTGTGCTGGAGTTACTGATGCAGCACGGTTTGAAAACACTTGAGTCTTCGTGGACTACAAAATTATTATTTATTTTAAAAAGATAAATTTTAATTGTAAAAAAAAATTGCCCAGTTTTATCCAGTATCCTCCTTTCTTGCAAGAGAATGAGTATCTAGGAATTGACTGAATGGACATTAGCAAACAGAGGAGATGGAAAGATGTATGGACCATAAGATACAGTCAAACTCCCATAAGTGACCACCCAAAATGCGAATATTTTTAAAATTAGTGGATGCTTTCAAGGTTGATACAGGATATGTGTAGTTCCACATTGTCGCTAAAAGTTTTTCCCACACTGTGAGTAGCTAACGGTGTAGTAATTACAGCAAATAAAGAGATTAGACCATAAATCAAGTGGTTGCTTACAAGAGGTTAAAAACAGTGGAAACTGATCTCATCCCAAAAGTGGTTGTGGTCCTTTACCAGGGATCATGACCACTTTCAAAAAGGGGGCTTCCAACAATGGGGCTTTGACTGGAAATATTTTATTCACTTGGTGTTTTGAATAGGTGATAGCTTATGCGAGGTGGTCACTTACTGGAAGTGGTCGCACATGAAGGTTTAATGATATCATTGAACTTTAAAACAATTAGGTAGTTAAGTTGGTCACCTTGTTTCTCTTGACATCCCTTTTCACTGATAAATTTTCTTTGCTTGTGAGTTTCTTCTCAGGCAGATTTTCCTTGCCTGTTGGTTTCTTTAATATCTTTTTTCCAAGAAGTGACTGTTGGTTTGTAAAATGCTGTGAGGTTCCTGATAGCTTTTGCTTTTTTGTCAGATTTGAGTTTTCCTTAACAACCTCTACTGAACTAGAAGTCTCTTGATCTATTTCTCTCTAAGACAAACAATACTTCAGCCTGTTAATTTTTCATTAGTTATTAAAACAACAATCAAACTGCAAGCAATTCACTACAAAATGACACACTAGATCAAGATGTACCTGCACTAGACCAGTGATTTCTTCTATTTTTTTATCTACTTCTCTTCGTATTCTCAGCATATCACCAAACTCACTAAAAACATCCAATTAAACAACATAAGAGAGAATTCTAACAAAATTCATTTGATATTAGTCACATGACTCCTACATGACTTCTCATTTATTTCTGACTCTATTAAAAAATCGTTGTTAAATATTAATTACCCAGTCAGTAAAGATATGTCATCCACCGGGTGATATAAACCATGTTCCTCTCTTTGTCTTGTTACTGCCTCAAAATTCCTCTCGAGATTTTCTCTGTGATTTTGAACATCTTGAAGGATGTGCTCTGCATCAGCAAGGTGTGTAAGATGAATTGGCATAGCTGGGAAAATACCTGGAAAAAAAAAAATTCTGAACTTAACTGCTAAGAAGCTTCAGGTTTTTTCAAACTAGTGACAGCTGACACTACAGCTGCCCCCTTCGTTCAACAGTATTCTTGGTTTCTGTGCAGCTCTTTGAAATATACTGAATTTTATAATTGAAGACTTCCACACATTTCTCACATACAATATGTGAGATAAAAACAGGAAATGCAAGGTTCGATGCACTAATTCAGGCCTGGGGGTTGGGGGGGGTGAGGGGGGGTTGGCAGGGCATAGTCAACGTGAAAACCAGACCCTGATGAGTACAACAAAATTCTAAAATACATACCCTGTTTAGGACAACACCCTCAATGTTATTACCATCTTTTGAACAAAGGACAAAATGCACACAGTCCTGTTTTTAAAGCCATTTATATCTGGCAATTGCAATAGAGCAAATTCACGTTTTAATCATTGTTTTTGTATACAAAATTCATCTAGGAATTAAATCAAATCAATCCTGCAGGATATACTTTTTAACAGACTCGCACAAAATTACATAGTTACTCTGTTAGGACAGAGGAGTCAAAAACCATACCCTGTACTTTCAAAACAGCTGCTCCACAGAATGTCACTGAACACACGTAACACAAAAGAGTATCGAAATATGACTGTACAATAAGTGTCACAAAATCAACATAATGCAGTCCCTTCTGGCATTTTTTGTTTTACATCATCCTAACCATTTCATACTTGTGCAGGGTGTGAACAGTAGAAACATGATTAAGTACTTTCCTACATTTGAGCGAGCTACCACGATGCCTCCTCAGGATTTTCGCATTTTGGGTGAAATCCCTGTGGGGGCAATTACAAGGTTTTATAATACAATTTACATGGTGCATTCCTTTTTACTCATTGGAATACTGGAATTGTACTAATAAAATGCTGACAGGCTGTGTATTTAATAGTCCCATATCCAAGAAGCACTGTCTTGTGTTGTACCTTCCCCATATATTATATTACCCTTACAAAAAATTGTATAATAAAACCTGTTGATCTGGGTGGAAAGACTGGGACTGCTGTTGTCCTGGTAGCAACCTGTGAATTATTAAAAAGTATAATGTTCACAATCTATGGTCAACTTTGATTAATGATTTTGCAGCAAATGATCATGAACAATAAGATAAAAAAGGAAAACTAGCTGAGGAAAAACCTGAAACACAAATATAAACCTTCACTTACAAACCGGCTACCTATTCAAGTATGGTTAATAAATATGACATAGTCGCTGCTGTACTCCTTTTACTGCTTTGAACTGCAGGCACCTTCTTACTTCCTCCCCTTGGAAAAAAAACAACCATGGAGCCCCACAGGAAACAAAAGACAGCTAAATAGTCTATTAAGGGTAATTATTAGCATTTAAACAATAAAACAGCAAATTCCATCAAAAGAAAAGAGAAAATGACAAGAATCCCATGAGAAAATGAGGTAGCAGCCATTGTTCTCACATACAGATGTTGTTGGTCAATAGCATTTGACTTGTTCTTCAGGTGTAGCTCTTTGAACTATACTGATTCATATTGATTCATATATAGAAAATACCAGGAAACGCAAGGTTCCACGACTGATTCAAGTTGATTTACACAGCTTTGATCAAAACATTTTTAGTTTCGAGATTGATTAAAAGTGGTATGAATTTTTCTCTACTTCTCTTTCACTTTTTAAATGCAGTTAATTTTATTAGCCAGAAAGTATAAAAGCCTTAGAAATTAAAAGGTTTGATTAATTCATCCTCACGCGTTCTAGTCATTTTTTTTTAACTATTAAGACAATTAATACTTCAAGAAAAAACTTTATTGAAGGGCATCTGTGCACAGGATCAATACATCAGCACAGGATTGGTCTGTGAATTTCTGTAATCGTCCATTGCTCCCCCAGTGGTAAGCTAGCCATTGATTGACCACAGGCTCGTTGGCATAGGAAAACTTGCTTAGACTGAGTCTTACTCCCCCAGAGAGAGGTGCCTGGCAAATCGTTTCCAGTCTGGGATTTGTGAATGATAAACTTGTGTCTGGCAAACTCTCCAAGTGTTTATATATATACAATCATACACCCATTGTAACTTCATCCATGCTTAACAAGTTTTCCAAGTGTTTATTTATATACAGTCATACACCCCTTGTAACTTCATCCATGCTTAATGAGTGTCTTTTGGTCCATAACTTTCAAAACAGCTGCTCCACATAATGTCACTGAACAAATGTAACGCAAATATAAGTGTCACAAAATCAACCTAAGCGGTCCCTTCGAGTATTTTCTGTTTTACATCATCCTAACCATCTCTTTAATACTTGTAGGCATGAACAATAGAAACGTCCTCATTACCCAACAATTCTACGCAGCCCCTATAATCAAGCAAATCAAGATTTTTTTCTGGCATACTGACAGTATATTTCAACTGTAAGTACTTTTCATATATACACACAATTACAAGCTACTAGGATGCCTCCTCGGGATTTCTCCTTCTGGGCGAAATCTTTGCAGGGGCAATAAAACAATAGAGTTTATGTTAATGTTTTGGGCTCGACTCAGACTCATCTTAGCCCGAGCCACTGAGCAACGGTTAAAATGAGCTCTGAGAAAGGCCCAAAACATATTTATGCCGGCACAAACATATCATTAAAGTCTATTACCACTATGGAGGGCATTGGAAAAACAAGGACTTCTCAAAATGACAATAAGGCAGTCTGAATCAAATCACATGAACATTTACATGTTGGTTGGCTTTTATTTTTGCCCAAAACTAGCTAGAAATTACAATATTGTGCCATTTGCAAGGCAGCTGCCTAAGAAAATTTTTAAGGAGACCGAGCCACATTTCTAGGAGCCCAATTAAACAAAAAACCTGCATTTTTCATCAATTCCTCTTCTTTGGACTAGGTTGCAGCTAATTAGCATAAGAATGGCTAAAAATGAGTTTTGCAAAAAAGAAGCAAATTTTCCAACTACTCTGATATAATTAAACAGCTTTTTTGTTTCTTAGGCATGCGCAAAAGCCAGCATTTGAACTTTTTTTGCAAATCTATTTCAATCTTTCTCTCTCGCTCTCTTTTTTTCCTTTGCATGCCTTCCTTGTTTATTAGCAGTTTTGTTGCCCACTTTATCGTCTTTCTCTTGCTTGGAATTGTGGGTGGCTAACTTTTTAGTAAGGGGACAAATTTAATCTTCAAAGAGTGGTAAGCAAACAGTGAAATTGTTACAGATTTTTCACCAAAATTTTACCTTTTTTTGTGAGTGTAACTCTGTCAGGATTGGTCAGAATATCCAAAACAAAGGATCACTGGAAAGATCAGTCGTTAATTTGCTGACGTTTGTCACGTGCTTCACACATGAGCCCCTGGCTCGGATACTGAGGGCAACCTCAATCCCACGCAATGACTTTAAATAAATTGATTGACTGATTGAAATTGATGTTGCTTACCAATTGATACCCTGCAAGTAGAGGCCCTTCGATCCTCCTGGTTAAGTCAGGAAGCCTTATGGACTCAAAGAAATCCAGTTTCGAAACGCGAAAACCGAGTCTTGAGTTTCGAGAAACAAGCATTTTTTTATATTCACCAATCGAAAGGATTTCGTGAAACGATTTATTTCTCGAGAAACATAAGAATAACCTTTGCACGTTCAGCGAACGTACAGACCAACAGCACTTGAGTCTACCCTTTTAAAAAAAAGCAAAGTTAAGTTTAAGTTTTTAGGTGATAAAGGACCAACGAAAGGTTTTTTATCTGAGAGTTTAGAAAATTGATTCAGTATTTTTTGTATCAGGTCTATCTTTTGAACTATCACAACTGTTCTTACATTTCTGAAGGTTTGTATTTATGTGTGTCACACATGAGGGCATAAATTAAAAAGAGATTGAAATATGATCTTGAATAGCTGCTGTGAATAATTTAAAAGAAACTGGAATGTTTTTACCAGCCTTTCAAAAGTTACCACAACTCAAGAGGTTTAAAGCCTGGATCAAAGGTGTGTTTGAAGCATATGGATGATTGGCAATATAATTATCTCTCGCTAGGAGCCCTAGAACAAAAATGGAGGTTTTCTTGTGCCTTAACACTTCATTATGGTCATGTGACATGTATCACGAGACCAAAAATTGAAAATAAAGGAAATTGGTGAACTGGTGGCGAATTTATTTTGTTTTATAAACAAATTGGCATTTCTGTAAAAGGATTAACATAGCTAATTTTCTACGTTTGGAATGAATGTACGTGAAGTTTAAAATTAAAGATTTAAATAATTAAAGATTAAATTTGGGCATTTAAAATGATGTTTTCCCTCATCAGTTTAAATTGAAGTGCTGGACGGTCATTCCAAATGTGAAGTGTTAGAAATATTTAACATGAATTAGAAAAATGTTATTGTTAGATTTCTTTTCTTAAACAGGCCACCAATTGGTCAACAATTTAAGATTTTTAGCAAAATGGTCAAGCGACATATCATGTGACTTATTAACATTATAATAATATTTATACTTTAAAATATTAAGAACAATGAGTTCTTTATGTGTGCCAAATTTTGATTCAACGTCATCACTTATCAGATCTATGGTGAAGTTATAGCCAATAAATCATTTTCCACATGTAAACCCCTTAGTCCCACTCCTTAAACTACTTGAGAAAATGTACAGCAAAGAAAAAGAGGTGTAGATAACGCTGAACAAATGATACAAGAAACCTCCAAGTGTACCGTTTGTGTTCATAGCAAGATAGAAAACGCTACAAAGTTGAAAAAGTTACCATACCCTATGTCACATGTAATTTGAAAGCTTTTGCTTTTCCACGGATCGATCGCGCCGTTTTATCAGTTTCTACTTCATGCAGTGGCGACCTAACGTTTCTAACACTGAAGGAAAAGTCATGATTCTATTATCAAAGGTTTTTCGAAGACTATTAAATTCATTCAATGTCATTTTCAGACAAGAAACTTTAACTGCTCTGAAGCGGAAGTCACACAAGCTAATTTCAAGACATAGTACTTGTTTGTTTACCTTTTATCGGCAGAATATTTTTTTGCCAACAGCCAACGATCAGAAGTTTTTTGGTATCGTTTCAGAAATGCGGAATGAGAAGGGAATTTTGTCATTTGTTCACTGGAAGTTATAACTGACAATCATAAGTTTAAGGCACCCATCAGAGCTCCCAGATTGAAATTTTGGTTTCCCATGGGTTTTTAAAAACTGTAATAAACTTGAAAGCTCAGCACGTAAGTGTTAAAATGAAATGTACATGCATGTATACAGGGTTTGTACCCTTTTTCAGAAACAATTTTCCAGGACTTTTCCAAGCCTATTCAGATTGATTTTTTCCAGGAATCCAAAATTCACAATTCTCAGAAGTGACAAATAATATTTTATTTATTTCTACTTACAATTTCATTACATTGCCAGCCATACAAATAGGGACAATAAAGAAAAAAAATAAAATATCAACAAATTGATTGAACACTAAATTCTCAGAAGTAACATAAGAAATCCAGGGTTGATAGTTAGTAGAATTATTAATCCCATCTTTAATCATTCTTCAGCTGTTGGAGCTTTCCTGATTCCATCCAACTGCTCATCAATGCCTTTCAAGGCTGCCCTCTTTTCCATGGCAGATCTTTGGAAACTGTTTGATTTGGCAACCCAAGTAAGGTTTCTTGAATCTTCCACCCTCTCAGCAAATTCATCTACGGTCTTCAGTAGAGCCTCTATATCAGTTTCAATTACCATTTCGTTTTCTTAAGCAAATCGATCTCATCCATTGTTGCCTTTCGCTAAAGCAATTTTTCCTGGGACGCTTAACTCTTCTGCTCTTAGGAAAGATAATTCTGTCAAGCTCCAACAGATGACATAAGAAGTTGCTTTCAGATTTGGTAATTGACAAGGCTTCCAACTGATTCAATGTGACCATGAATGATCTTTCTGACAGGTTCTCAACTGCCACTTCTTTGTTTACAAAAAAACCTCTATTAACTGTGGATTGACCATGAGACACTAGCAGCAGTAATTTAACCACACTCCACTGACACTTTACAGCCTGTTGCTTATCACCAGCCATGCATGCATGTGTTCATACAACAGCGTGTGAACTCTTGAAATGGGTTCACTTGGGTAAAAATCTTCAAAGGTAGGCCAATTACCTGCACATTCATCCAGAAACTGTCCAGACTGATATATCTCCTCATCACACTCATAAGTCTTCAATCTGTGGCCTTCCACAAGAATTTCAAGAACTCTTTTCATTTTGCTGACACACGTTTCTTTCTCTAATGCCATTAGCATATTTCTTACAAGTCGATATTTATTGGTGTTTTGTCATGCAGTTTAGAAGCTGTTTTTGCAAGAAAATCTTCACATTCCATTTTGAATTGAAGAGCTTGCCTTTCACACAAATTTCTCACACTTTTCTTTCAGCATCTGTTGTGCTACAAAGCCAACATCAACTTTCTTAACTGCTGTTCTTTGTCGGTAGGCTTCAACTTCAGGATCTTCAAAGGAGATGTTGTGTTTCCATAAGATAAATATGCTTCTTTCCCTTTTCACGGCTTTTCACTGCTGATTCTCCCACGTTTGATACATATCAAATGCCTTCACACAAACTATGCATTTTGCTTCAAACTTGTCCATGTCACATTCCAACCACAATGTATAGGAAGAGTTTTTCAACCAACGGTCACTAAACGAACATTTACCAGGAATATTTAAGAATAAAAATGTTTAAAACTAAGGACAACCATCGACTGATGCATAAATCTCCAACTTATGAAATCATGCATATCTCCAGGTTACTAAGGGACTAATTTGTACTGGGAAAAAACACGAAAGAGAAATATTTATGCAGTCAAAACCACAAACGCATAGCATGTTATAATAATAATATTCTCAAAAACGTTTTCTCATTTGTGTTAAGGAAAACATTATTACTTTATTCAGTTTAACAGATTTCCAGGACTTTCCAGGACCAGCAATATTTTTCCAAACATGACAATAAAATTCTAGGACTTTCCAGGATTTCCAGAACCCGTACAAACCCTATATGTGTACAAAATGTTAAACTAACAGTTTGGCATAATTGCTTGAACTGAGTGTGCTTGGCTTGAAGAAACGTATCTAACTTTTGAAGATCTTCTTCCTCGGGCTGAGGAGGTTAAGAAGTTACAAATTGTTTGTTGTTTTCTGAGTTTTCAGCCATGGTTTGAACTTGACATTGTGATTTCTTTGACAAGCAATGCAAGAAAATAGCCTGAACATTGCAACGGCTTCTTAATTTTGATAGACTGCATATATGCTTATATCGGGGGGCTTAATATTTAATTTAGCAAAGCCAATGGTATCAGTTCTCCATTATAAAGAACTAGAATACAAAGTGGAAAAGCTCAGGCACAAGAAGTTGGAGGTCATGCAGCCAAGAATGAAGAAAAAATCTGTGAACTTCCATTTGGTGAATAAACCATCAACACAAAGTTTTGGTCGTGACTGAGTAATGCAGTCTATCATTTATTAGAGAATAATAATAAGGGGGAGGGGAGTGGCTTATTAACTTTCTTCCCCTGACAAGGGGGAGGTGGGGGGGGGGAGGCTATTAGAGAGAGGTGGCTTATTTGAGGGGAGGGCTTAATAGAGGATTTACAGTGGGATATCAAAAATAGTCATCAGGATTATGGGATGGACAGAAATTCTGGGTCGAGAAGAAGGGAAAGAAGAACTCTTCACTATTTGGAACCCTCATAACTGTTATGAGTGCCAATGCACCCTTTCACTTTATCTAGGGGATAAATTTTTTTATTTAAATATAAACTCACCAGATATTCATCAAGGGGAGATGGACCAACAGGTCTAAAATCTGCTGTACTGGAATTACTAGGAACATTCTCCTATTAAAAAAAAATATATAATAAATAATTTCTTCAAATCCTTTCTCAAGACACTTTTATGGTCCTAATTTACAGCTTTTTGTGGTCTTTAAAGAGGCAAGTAAATTTATTGTCATTTTCATTTTTTACAAACTTGAGTTAAAACTTTCACTAATACTGGCTACTTTCACCTTTATTTAGGACAGCTTCATGGCTGGAGTAAGCATGAAGATTAACAATAATGATCATCAATCTCATTCATGTAAAGAAGGGCATTTGACCCTGACCTGATCTAGTGAGTACTTTTCCTATAATGCATCTAGATTTGTTTTGAACATCAAGATCTGCCAGGGTTTTGTCATGGTCATTTTTTGAAGATGGACTGGAGGACTAGAACCATCAGAAGCTACTTAACAGCATTATAAATTAATGTACCTTATGGAGGTGATGGTCAATAAGTTCTTGTTTGAGGCTTTTCATCTCCTGTACCCAACAAGTGAATTAGAATCAGTAAACGTACAGGGTCTGAAATTGCGACCAGCTGGTTGCCAATGCAACTGAAAATATAGCGCTGGCAATTAGAATTTCAGGGCTGGTCGCCAGCAGGCGACTAACTGTCATTGCCTTGTCAATGTTTTGAACAGTGGGACTGCTCAAGGAATTAATTTTGTTTTAAATGGAAAATGATCACATTTGATTTCCAGATGAAAGTTCCCCGTTGTCTTGTCAAAGTTTTTAATCTCCATAGAAAACAATTCAGGGTAAGAAAATAATTGAATTTAAGAAAATACAAAAAGCATTTATCTCTTTACAGGCAAATGAAATCACAGAAGGTGGGAGACTGCATGGTACGATCCATACGAACATTATTATTTTTGTTCCGAAGTGAAATAGTACAAGCAACATGGCGCACAAGTACTTGGAAAGGCAGTCTTCAAACTAAGAGGGCTGTTTATTTAATGAAAAGTCCTAAGCCTAAGCTACACAATCATATAATGCCTTTTTGTACATGGCATTCTGACTTTGCATTCGTTCACGAGTATTAAAGATAATGCTTTAAGTGTGTTTCCCTGTTAAGCAAAAATTTTACAGGCACTTGCTTGCAAGTAGAATTCTGCATCTGGCAACTAAAAAATAAATTTTCAGTCGCCACTTGGCACCTGCATAAAAATGGTTAATTTCGGACCCTGTTAAACAACTGGAAACAATAAGAGAGAAAAATTTTTTTTTATTTAACACTAGTCAGATTCACAGCCATTACACTTCCTGAAAATCAGTTACATTGCCTTTGTCTTTTAACTTAATACAAAATGTATTAATTATAATAATTATTGATAATAAAAGCTTTGCCAACAAGCTGTTGGCTGAAACCTAATTAAACATGCAGCTATTTTCTCACTTACATTAAATAAATAAAATAATAATCTCATCAAATGAAGGGGTTTTCTGGGAGGTTCTTACTAAGATTTAAAAAAATAATAATATTAAGAAATCACTTAAACTACCAAATAACATGACTATACAGTTGCTAAATAGCTAGTCCAGCTTTGAATTAAAATTGAATATACACAATAGACAGAGTAATAAACAGGTCTTTTTCTCGTTGGAATTTGTGAATATATTACTTTAGATTGAGGCTAAGGCTGTAAAAAATGCGTCTTCACTTCTTTAATTCAGCGGTCATAACGAACTTGAAAATGGACTATTAATGCACCTAATAAAAAGTTGCTTTTCTACCCCAATCAGTTTTTAGGAATGGGATTCTAGTAAGTGCATATTTCACTGCATGCTAATATCTGTGCAAAGTCCCTTGAAGTTGATCTAAAAGTCTCAAGGTGCTCTGATATATATCCCCCTTGGCCTTTACTGCATTATGTACTGCACAGCCTCAGTGAAGAAAATTGTGCCCAGCAGCCAGCTAAGGGACTCCATTTGAATGAATGAGTACTTGTGACTTCAGTCTTTCCTAGTTTCCTCAGTCTTTCTTAGTAAGAATTCTTTTTGACTAGTACAGCAGCTTAGCTAGAAAATTATGATTTTTGATACAAGCACTAAACTTTGTAGGAATATTTACATTCCCAGGCTGATCATTTACTGATATAGTGCCAAGATTAAGTGAAATACTTTGTCTTGCTCTTTTTGTTTAGATTTAATGCATGTCTTATGTCAAAATACAGGTACAACAATACACAGCCCTCGTTTGAAATATTTGGGTCAGATTTTCACGCACTATAGCATTACCGCCTTTAAGTTCCTATAATGAAGCTTAAAAATGTTGAAAAACCATTTGTTTGCGATTAATCATTTTCTTGTCAGAAATGCATCCCTCTCATATAAAGCCTTTGAGCTTACTGCAAAGCTTGTCTGAGTCACATAGGGAATCTATCTATAATTAGAAAATGTGTACAGCGCTATTCACCTGAAATTTCGAGCTATGCCGCTGGACTAGTCCAATCTATTCAACCTGAAATGTTTGTAAATGTTTCATTTCAAATTTCAGACCAGGCTTGAACTCCCCCCAAAAAGTCACCATTGATCGTTAAATGGGGTAAAACAAAGCTCAGTTGAAATATGCAATGTGAGTCTTGTCATCAAGTATGGGGGAGAAGAGGCAGGGTGGTCACAACCTCCTGCTTCCTGTACCCCGTTCTCCTGCTTCCTGTACCTTTTCGTCCCTTTGTCTCCCAACCCCCACCCTTTAATGTGTTTCTCCTGTTATCATGTAAAATAAAAAGATCAGAAGCACCGGTTTAGTGTTAAAGCTGTGGAGTAATTTGCCAAAGATGAAAATTGTTACAAGGGTCAGTTTTCTTAGTTAAACTAAGTTTTCACTACCTTGGTTATCTAGGAAACCAGGAGCACACAAAGGACCTAGAGATATAGTATTGAGTGGCAATATGGGCATGATAGCGCCCATCAGGACTGCGAATGGCACACTTTTCTAGGGAGTTTCGGGAACATGCTCCTCTGGGAAAATTTTTGAGATTGAAGTTCTCTGAGATGCAATCTATGCTAGTGCATTCTGGACGCTTAAATTTAACAAATGCCTGGATTCCATATTGAACATGTAATACTGAAATATTTCATAAACCACAAAAGGGGGGCTGGGCCCACCCCAAAATCCGCCCTTGTTGACCATCCCTTCTGACATCCCACTACAGTAAAAATAGTTTCAGTCTCAGTCCACTGTGCAGTGTAGCTATTGCAGTTATCAAAGATGCATTAACACGGATTTAGGAATCCGGAAATTACCGGGATCATGCCATTTAAAAATGAAGTCGAAGAGCCAAACATTTTGGTAGAGTTTGGTACTCCTGTCTAGTTCCCCCAGCATGTACTTGTACTAATTGCATATAACCGTATTCATGTATAGTACTACTTTTGTCACTCAATAAAATAAAAAAATAACAATTTGCAGGTAGCACATCCACTTAGTGGTTCTTCGTCTACCTGATTCCTGGTCAAATTGGAATTTGGAAATGTTAGTTTTTGAGGAGAGGGGAAAACCGGAGTACCCAAAGAAAAACCTCTCGGAGCAAGGGAGAGAATCAATCACTAATAGCAACTATGAAAAATGTAAAACTACAATGCATAGTATGGGAAATCACACCTACCATGCAGTTCGTAATCTTTTGCTATAATTTTATCTTTGTTGTCTATGAATTCCAACCAGACAGCTGGCTTCCAACACTGTTTGATTCCCTATTCTAATAGGTAGTGCTTTGGCCTTGTCCAAAATAAAAAATTGTGTTGTTAATCGAACTACTCTGCACTCTCCAGCACGATCATTGAAGCGGCATTCCTTTGACTCAAGTTTACACCATGCAGCAAAATCTTTAGTGTTTTGTGATCTACAGTCATACGAAGCGAGTTCCCAGGAAGGTCTTCCATGGATGGATTTTTTCCCTACCATGCCGAAAAATACTGAGACCAATCAAAACGGTCTTTGACGACCTTTGACCTGACTTGCTGCGTCGTTCTTGCAGGGAATTTTGACAGCTAGAGAGACAGACAAGACACTGACACAACTGACACAGTCAACACAGGTGTACATGTGTCATGCCATCTCATTCATGATCTATGATGTAAGCGACTTGGAAAGGTTTCCAATTTCATCGGAAGTAATGCTGTCTTTTTTTTTATCCTGAGTACGAATTTTCATTTTTGGACTTTTCTCGCCTATAAATTTTTGCTTTTAGCCTCTGAGAGTGCTAAATGGAAGTCAAGAAATGTTGTTGGTCTCATTTCTTTGACTGGATGATAAGCAGTAACAAATAACAAAAGCTTGCCTTTCTGAATTTCTCTCCAGCCTCCCGACATCTTAGAGATCCCGCTTCCCACCCTTTTTTCTCCCATCTCTCGTACCCCTCCCGCCCCCCTTCCCCCCACTCACAAGTATATGAAAGACTTGTGCACAGTTAATAGAGCAATCATTAACCTTTAGCCCTGTACTCCTTGTTATTTCGGAAAACCTTGTGTGCAACGTTTTAAACTATGTTGGCAATACAGAGTTACTACAAATTTACTGGTGGTTCACTTACGGTAAGAATATCTCCCAACTCAGTCTTCATTTTCCCAACTTCACTTGATAGTGCCTCTGTAACTGAGCTCTGTGCAAATGTGCTTCTGAAAACAAATAAATAATGTATTAGTTGAAAAATATCATAAAATTATCATAGACATAGCAAAATGTTTGAAAGCCAGACATGAACATTCTGTGCAAGTTTATAATCAACAAGAACTCTAGCCTGCGAAAACATCCCTTTCTCCTCGCTCTTCGCCGATGGGGACGTTTCGCGAGGAGGAACGTGAAATCTGTCCGTAAAATCTGTCCGGAATCCGGTCAGAAGCGCTGATTGGTCGACGTGGTAGTTACATTGTTTTAGCTATTGTTTACGAATGACAGACAAAAGACAAAAGGCCACAAAGGTCAAATGTAAACGCAAAGAATCTCTAACAAAACAGTCAATAATTGAGGAATATAGTCTTCTCTAGAAGAAGCATTTGAGTTTTGCTGAAGCTCATTAGCAGATGAAGACAACACTTTACCAAAATCGACCAGAAGACACGTAAAATTGGACAAATTTGTATTTGGAACCCCATGACTACTGGATTTATTATGTCAACATTTGATTGCGTCATCAGTATGGAATTTCTGCTGCTGAGTCCCAGACGTTCCTCCTCGCGAAACGTCCCCGGCAGCGAAGAGCGAGGAGAAACAGATGTTTTCGAAGGCTACAAGAACTCTCTTAAAATCAGCGTTTAGTCTCGCTTGTTTGGAGACTAGATAAGAAATGAGGTGATAATTAGTCTCGCTTGCGTAAGCAGCAAGACTAATAATCTGCAACAGGTTTTTCTTCGTATTTAAGACACAAAAGAGGGGTCATTGTGCCAGGCGTTCCTAGTGGAAACCGTGGAAACTGGGACTAAGAATCACTGTGCGATCAAAGCCACACATATTTTGCGAAGAAAACTTAGGAAACAATAAATTTAGAGCTTTTCCGAAACGTTTCACTCCACGAATTATATCGCTTTGAAGTGTTGATTACTTTGGAACCTTCATTGTATGCAAATGGTCTTGTGATGAGCATGCGGTTTACTTTCGTCAATGATTGAAATGACATGCCATGTAAATAACTTTTTTGATCTCTGGCAATGATGTAATTTCTCTGGAACTGAGGCCCTTGAATTTTTGTGTATTTATACATGTGTATAGCCTGCGACCGGACATATTTCTGGTCGTTGCTAACAGGCGTACTAAATCAATTCAGAAACAAATAAAATATATCAATGTCGATAAAGAAGGAAGTAAAAAACTTAAGCGAGTAAATCCTATTGCGTGTAGAAATAATCGCCTCCTCATTTCTCAATCTAATCTCCAAGCAAGCGAGACTGACTACCGCTGTAAGAGCGTTCCAATTCCACACAAAACAGGATTTACTCGCTAAAACTTTTTCACTGTCAATGGTCAAGTATTCTTCACCATATTTACTTTTTATATCATATTCAATGATTTGTTTCTGAATTGCTTTAGAACACGTGTTGGCGATAACTGCAAATATGCCGGCGGTAGCAGGCAATATGCGTGAATAATTACACGAAAATTTAAGGGCTTCGATTCCAGAGAAATTACATCATTGCCAGAGATAAAAAACATGATGAGAACGTGGCGCGTCATTTCAATCATCACCAGAAATAAAGCACATGCTCATCACAAGACTCATTTGCATAGAAATGGAAGTTTACAACACTCACCATCGAAGTTTTGCTAATTAAGATTTTTTTTTTTCGACCACTGAAGTGTTCACATGTTCCAAAGTAATAGACGCTTTCAAGCGATAGAATTTGTGGACCGACCTGTTCCGGAAAAGCTCTAAATTTAAATTTTCTTAACCTTTCTTTGCAAAATGTGCATGGCTTCGGTCACGCAATGTTTCTTAATCCCAGTTTCCACGGTCTCCGCTAGGAAGGCCTGGGAGCATGATCCCCTTTTTGTGTCCTAAATATGAAGAGTAACAGCTTGCAGATTATGAGGCTCACGCAAGCGAGACCAATTATCTTGAGAACTAAGTAATAACATATAGTCAACAGATAATTCAGACATAGCCATTTCACAAAAAAGACATTTTTTTATTGACCTGCCAGGTTGAAAATGCCATGACACCTTTTTAATCAACTACCAAATAACAAATTATTATTGACTTAACTCTCTTACAGTTATGTTTTGCTTATAAAAAACACACAAAAAATTGGACCCAAACAAAAAAATTATAAGTAACCATAAAGGCATTATTCTTGCATAAGTATCATGAGAATTCATTTGAAAATATCACAACCGATGTCAAAATCGGGATTTTTCCTATCCCAATCGCATATTGGTTGGGATTCAGGATTTTCACACAAAGTGGGGAGAATCCTGAATGTTTAGACTGTCTGTAATAAGAAGACCTGCAGTCCAAACATCACAATCAATATCTAGTCAGTGAAATCGTGACACAAACAAAACCCAATTATTCTTACTCATTTATTTTTTGAGTCTCTCATACATTTTCTTTTTCCTGGTCTATAATGTAATGTCCGTTTCCTGACATTTTCTCTAGAAACAGGAAAATATACCCATAGAGCAGTGTACCTATATGAGTGATAATACACAGCATGAACGTGCACTGCAATATGGCAAAAAAGCTATTGTTATACTTATCAAACTGATGTTGAAGAATTTTTGATCTAACAATCCTATCCTAAAACACACTTGAACACACTTTTTACGAACACATGCTGACAGAAATTTGGTTCTTGAATCTTTCCCATTATCTTACACCATGGTGTGTATTAAACCAGGAGTCAGAGAACCCTGACTGATATATATATACTGGCAGGTAACAGTTGAGGGATGAAGTAGGAAGCTGGTGGAGGGTGGAGGGAGGGAGGGAGGCTCTTCTGTGACATGCTTTCTTACTCAGTACTATAATCCATGTTAAAAAAAGTGTAAATAACAAAGTTTCATACACACTTTATTGACATCAACAGAATACTGACTTCATTAATTCAAAGTTTTTTTTTTTTTTTGCACAGCATCTGATAGTCGTAAATGGGAGCATCTACAAGAAAGAGCCTTAAGATTAGTGTATAATACTACTACCAAAAGTTATGACATCTTGCTGAAAAGAGCTAAGTTAACTAACTACTTTACAAAATAGGAGGTTGCAGGATATACTCATTTTGATGTTTAAAAGTAAAAAACAAATTAACAACGAACCAAATTGCGGATATTTTTTATATCAACAAGGAGAATACTAATAGTAAGAGATATAATCTAAGAAATGCAGATTTTGTCTTACCTCGGCTTAAAACTGTTACTTATGGAAGACATTCTCTCAGATTTCTCAGACCACAATATTATTGTGGTCAAAATTAAGCAGGGAGGAGAGAAATATTGGAACTTTGGCAACTTTCAGGACAATGATACATAAGAAGGATGTAACATCATTTCTTGAAGGAGGTGGGAGTGAATGCCGCTTATGCTTAGGTTAACTGGACGTACGCGTATTTAATTGTTCATTTAAGCGTCCGAGCTCATATATGCATTTAGTTAGCTTCAAAGTGTTAAAGAGTAAATTTAGAACTTAGTTTTAAGTGTAAAAGAGTACTTAGCTTAATAGCGTTAATTTCCGGCTTTTTTATATGTTTTACAGTATTTAAATAGTTTCTTTTAACCCATTCGCCCCTGAACCGCCCGTCACCGCCCATGCGGATCCAGGTCCTTTCTACCCTTTGTGACGTCATCAGTTTTGACGGTCAAGGACAACTTTCTTCGCTAACTTGTGCAGAGTGAAGAGATCTTGCAAACCATACCAGAATGAGCACAATTCAGTCAAGGACACCGGAGAAAGAAGCGAAAAACCATGTGACATTGACCTGAAAATCTGCATGAAAATCTTGTTGCATTGCCCACCTACCTTTCCTTTCACCTAATCCTAAGATCCTAAAAGCTTTCCTAAAAACTCTTCCCACCAAAATGAAGCCTACTAAATGCCCAGCAAGAGAAAAAAAAAATCAGGCAAGAAAAGCGAAAAAACAAGGGAGGAGAGAAAGCGAAAAGTAAACTATCTCGAAATTTTGCTTTCTGCGCATACGCGAACTTCGCAAGCTGATATTTTGCATCTGGATCAGAAGGCCGCGAAGTGTATGACCTGTAAACCGGTTTTGTGGTAAGTTTTAGCTCTTTATAGCGCGACATGCCAGTGACCAGAAAACCACTTGACTAGCTTCAAAACACGTTTTTCGGCAAAATCTCTAGGAGCGAATGGGTTAATGATGTAATTTAGTTTTAAAGGTGTCCCCAATTAGTGCCAATAGGCACTAGAATGATTAGACACTTTAATAAAGGTCATGTATGTATGTATGTATGTAGGTATGTAGGTATGTATGTATCTACGTAGAACAAAGCAACACAAGCACTTGCAACAACAGTTCTTGGTACCAACTATCTTACCACTCTGTCAGATCAAAGTAAACCAAATAGAGGTGTGCAGGCTGTTATGTATGGTCGGCCTAACAAAGCTTACATTTATAATGCAATAACTGATGCTAAGCAATATGATTTTTATGTGACCATAAAGGTTATGAGATTTTAGGTACCTGAAACACAAATTCACACACTTCTGAGCAAAAGTTCGTGGTAGACAAAGCCAGGAAAAAAAAGTAACATAAAGATCAAAGCAATAGAAGCTTTAACTAGCTGAAATTCTTAATGTCAATAATAAGTTTGTTCATTAACCTCGAAATTTTTCATCAAAACATCCACTTTCCAGTACAAAAAATAACTGAAATTATATTAAAGATAAAAGATGCACATAAAATATCGTAATATATTTTTGAAATAGTTATTTTTTACAGATTCTACCTTAATGATATTCTCATTTTTTAATAAAGTCTGATAAAAAATTAAAGTTACCATTAGTCTGTAATAGATTAGAAGCAGATGAGCTGTGTGAGAATCGTAAGCCTGGGCTCGAAATTAACAGTAACCCGTTAACAAACCGTTTAGTAGTTTCCAACCCTTGGTTACTAAAAATGAGCCTTAGTAACCTGTCACGGTTAGTAAAAATTTCTGTCATAGAAAATGTCCTTACATGTGTTTCCTTTCTGCACAAGATTGTGTTTCCCAAACAATTTATTTTTCTAAAAGATATGCTTACAACATAATCAAACAACACAAACACTGCACATTTCACATAACTTAAGGTAACTAGGCTTTGTTGGATGGGAAGATCTGGAAACAGCCTTTAAAAATTATATCTCTGCCATCTTGCTCGTTTCAGTGTTTGTTTCATTTTTCTTTTTGACCGGCTCCTTAATGTCCAACCATTTATTATACTGATCAGATGCAGGGATTCTTGGATAGCTTTTTCAGAAAAAGGTCACGGTCTGAAATTTGTGAAGAGGAAATGGAATATCAAGCAAAACAACAAAGAAGAAGTACCGTTTCAAACACTATGCAAGGCTCCCGGAGCGGGTGTGAAGAAGAAGGAAAGAGCTTTCAACAAAAAATTGAAAAAGGTATTCAACAACCTGCAGTACGATGAATCTAAACAAACAACGTTTTGCAGTGGTGTTGATCATGAATTCTCCACCCATGCATAATGTAAGTTGAAAGGAAAATGTAAAAGAGCATTATTAAATCATCAATATTTCTTTTTTACTAATCATCATGAAATTGAAACGAGTCGATTCATACATTTGCCACATTTATCAGCACTATTTAAGCACACATTATTGGATACTGAACTGTATAATTGGTTGGCCAAAAAATTAATTTCAAACCCTGTAAGAGAAAGTACCTTAACACTGTCCCACTTACAAGTGTAAAATTCAAGGAAAAAGCTATCTTCTCGAAAACAAAACATTAAGCAGCCCTGCACTAATATGCAGCACTGATTACATCCTACAAGACTGAGTTTATTAAGTCAACGGTGGGGTGCAAAAAATTCAGTTTTACAATTCATTTAGGCAAGCTGTAGCAAGCATGTACTCATCCAAAAGTCATTTCAGCTAGCCAGAAAAAAAATTAAATGTGCAGGATTGACTACAGTTCTACCGTAAAAAAAATCCTTACTTCCCTGATGGGCAAGTTAAGAACAGAATTCACCAGACTGACAGCAAAATCCACTAGCCCTGGGTTATATGACACTACTTTCTTTGCACGCTGCAATTCTGAGATTGACATTAAATTGTTTATCACAATAAATCACACATTTAAACATCTGCATGTACAAGTCACAATATATGTATTCACAGAAGGCCTACAAATTGAAGTATTAAACAAAAGGAATAATCAAATCTTGCTGCAATTTTGAATAAATAGCAGTTAGTACTCCAAATTGCTAATTTTAACTCTTAAATCTACATGTAATGTCAAATACAAGCTTCTTCATTTCTAAAGATAAAATCTGTGACAATACAAAATCTCCAGAAATTGACAATTCCTAGAATTGACCAATGGAAGCAAGAAATTACTCCACAAGTAAAGAAGATAAATTTTACAAAAATTCAGCAAATTGTAATACCAGTAAAGAAAAAAAAATAGAATTATAATCACAACTCATAAGAGTAATAAGTTAAATTCAATTACAACCATTTCTTTCACCTAAATTGCTACACTTTTTAAGAAAAACTCAAAGGTGTTTGAAAAATCAACCAAAGAAAATTTCATCACGGCAGCAGCAAAATGATAGTCACAAAGTATGTGCGTTAAGCACCTTTTGCCCTTCAAAACTTTCATTAGCACCAAAACAAGTCATTCAAATTAAAATTGTGTAAACACTGCAACAAATAAACTAACAAAGAATAGTATTTGGATACAAGAACCAAACATTTTACATAAAGACAAACATTCAATAATGCAAATCAAAATGACATTAGCTTGAGAGAATAAATATACATTTTGTAGCATCTGGTGTGTAGGTTTGCTCGACCTAACAACTGGGACTCACTGTTATGAGTTCATTTAGTTTTCCATTCTCTTTGGTATCTTCATTGCATGGTACATGTTACCCGTGGTTTGTGCCACAACAGTGGTATTTTAATTTAGACAAGCTGGCTGACAATCATGATGCATGCACAAAGTTGGCCACTTCTTCCACGCATTTTCAGGGCTCAAAGTTAGCGACTAACTGGTAGTATGTGCGACTGTATTTTTGGTTGTGCGCCTAAAAATTCATGTGTTATTGCACCTGTGCGTTGTAAAACCCAAAGCACAGTGCGACTGACTTACTTCCGACTATACTTACGAACTCAAACTAGAAAGACGGTGTATGTTTAATTGGTCTTTTCTTCCAATCGATTCTACGAACTTGAATGTTTTTTTTGTTTCGATGTTTCACTCCATCCCAGACTCTTCTGTTTTGTAATAAACACCGCTGATACATGCAAATATATGCTACGAACCAAACACGCACTTTTTGTGCAATGGACGATCACGTCGAACGTTCAGTTTTAACGTCAATCAAAACAAAAACAGTGCGGATTAAGAACCTTTTTTTCCAGGTAAGAAAGTTTTTAAGTCGTATTCCAGTTACATGTAAGTCATTGCGCATTTAACAAATTCATTAAAGATTAATTTTCATTCTCATTTGACACACTCATTGTTGTCAGTTTTGAACTGTTTTTCAAGTGTAAGTTTTCTTTAGTCACAACTGTACTGTCAAAAAGAGAAATTAGTATTAAATATCACAACGGTATTACTGTGTAGCAAATCGGCTGTGTTTTATCAATCACAGGACTGAAGTAAAAGTAACAAACTGAAGGTGACAAATAAATGCGGCACTGTTAAGCTTTTTACTTTTTCTTTCGAAATAGATGCTCCCAACATTATAAGCTATGCTCCTAAAATTTTCAGCTGTGCGCCTAAAAATTTACATCTGGTAACACAAGTGCTCCCAAACTCAAATTAAACTTTGACCCCTGATTTTAATCCAAAATACTTTGTTTGCAGTTTAACGTGTACCTTCGAATACAGTGGAAAATTGGCAAAAAATTGCATACAAAACAACTGTTACTGACACTCAATCAATTCATCAACCCAAGGATGATGAATCTTCATTCACACTGAAGAATGTTGGTTTTGACAAAACACTTAACAAATTCGCCTTAATGAATATTCTACTTGATAAAAAAATCCTCAATGATTGAACCACAATTTAAAATGATTGCATCTTCAACTAAACTGTTGATACAGTAATTTTAATGACCAATGTTTTCATGCTAATTAAAAGTTATCTCCAAACAATGAAGGGCAAAAGGGGTACTGCATACATTTAATACTATACTTGTTAAGAACGAAGATAGAAAACATCAACCATCTTTTTCCTTTTTCACATTATTATACGCTTCCCCAGCAGTTCCTAAAATTGTTGCAATTTCTCCCTGCATAAACGCCCAAGGCAAATCACTGCCTTGCAATGGACACCTTTCACCACTTGGGCAGAACACTTCTGAACCAGCTCCCTGCTTCTTGATACTCTCACGTGAACAAGGGAAACAGAACTTATGGTGAGAAACTGATGGACACTGCACAAAATGTGTGTCTTCAAGCTTGTCGTGACAAAGGCTGCAGGTCAATATATTCACAGATGAAGGGCCTCGTCCTTTTGCTTCTCCTTCCCCTTGAGATTCAGGTTTACCACCAACTGGTAAGGGCCTTGGTGACTGACGCTGGCGTGGTGAAAGTCTCTCAGGGTTAGGTGACACAGGAACCAAATTATTGGGGCCATTCCTTGAGTCTTCACGAAGAACAGAACTTGGAGGCAGCTCAAAACGATTCACCATGGTAGCCATTGGAGATTTTACTTGACCACGGGCATGTTGCTCTGAGACTGCCAAGCTTGCTTTGGAGACAGGTAGTGCAACCATTGGTGGAACAGATGCAGATGGGATAGAGGTTACAGGTGTTCCTGGGGGAATGGGAGTTCCTGGTACATGAGCCTGCAACTTGACAGCTTCTCCTGATTGGTTTGCCATCCACATTCCATGTACTGTGTCATCACGAGTCATGTGACCATGAATGGGTCCCATTCGCTTTCCAGCTGCTACTTCAAATTCCTCTAAATCAATTGCACCTTTTCGCTTTCGACTGTAAGCTGGACCTGATCGGTTGAAGCTGAGGTTTACATGGGGTAGAACTGGAAATTCAGGATCTAGTTGAGGTTTGGCAAGAAACTCAGGATTTATAGCTTCCTTGAACAAACGGACAGGCTCAGGGAGAAAATCCCCCAGTAAACGCCAATCTGCACTGGCACGGTCTTTTTCGTACTCCAAATATTTGAACCCAGAAGAAAGGGGCTTTGCCATTTCCTTTAAAGACTCTGTATACATCTGTTTAGCAACTCCAGATGCGCTTTGAAAAACACAACCGGAACCACGAGGATATTCGATGAAAATTTTAAGCTCGTAATCAATGCCTGGCTTGCAAGTGACGTCGAAAGCAAATACGCGACCGACCAACGCGTAATCCTTCTTGAATCTGATATCAAAAGGACAAGACCGGTTCAATGTTGTCAGAGTTTCTCGAATTAGTTCTGGCCTTGGACCATCGACAACAAAGTTTTGTTGAGGTCCATTTGGGGTCAAGGGCGGGTGATGTCTTTGCAAGGAATTTCCGTTTGCCATTGCTGCATGCCTAACATCCTCCATGTTAAAATTTGATCCACGTCTCTCCACCTCGCGAGAACCAATATTTCCTGGAGGGCGAGATCCTTTAGCGCCCGGTCCGTTTGCCGCTTCGGCAGTGCCATGCCCTAGCGAATTTTCTATACTTTCTTCGCCAATTCTGTGACTGTTATGAACTTTTCCAGTTGATTTTCTTTGCTCTGAAAATTGTGACGTGTAGTTAGTACCGTTAGCTGGTGGCGGACTTGGAGTCGAAGAAACAGACGAACCTGCTGAATTAAGCCTTTCTGTTTTTACGCCTCGACCCCTGTTCGCTTCGTTGTTTTCCCATGTTCGCCTCAAAATTCTAGAATAATGTATTACATCTTCAATTCGGTCAGCTCCTTCATAGTTGCAACAACCTCGGCAAACCGGTTCCGAAAAATCGTGTAAAATTGCCCACGGAGAATGAGGAAGATCGCATAAATAACAATGCTGACGATGAAAGCGACTAGCCGACATGTTCTAATGCTCGGCTCAGTTCACCAGTATTAAACTCATATAATTTGCCGAAGTTTTCCTCACAAAGCGATTGCAGTTCAAAGAAATTATGGCCGCCCGCGTCTAGGTTATGATGAGCATAGATTTAACACTTCCAGGTCCTTCTTCATAGCGAAAAATTCAGCAAATCTTGTTCTCCTATATAGCAAGCTATCGATGTGGCAGTTACGTTATCGGAGGCACGTGTGATCATAAAATTGGACAAATTTCTTGATCGCCAGGAAATCGAGAAAGCGTGTCACCAGAACGCAAGCAGAAGAAACCAGAACTTTTAATCTTCGAAGAGCGAGTTAAAACAATTGCCATCAAATAAATATGTGACGCGAAACTCGATCACCGTATGAGCTCTCAAACACTCTAAATTTAGGTTCGTTCTGAATTATCATATCGGTGACCGAACCGCGTTGATCCGAGCCAATGCGTCAAAACAATCAGTGAACTCACACACACTTCCTGTGACGTCACACCTGTCGCCAAATCATGAAGTGCACAAACACAAGGCGGGGCGAATTTGGGGTGGATAAATACGATAACAGGACTGAATTATTCACCGCAATGGAACTTTTACGAGGTGGAAGGAGAGGGAGAAATTTTCGCCAGAGAACTTTGGTGGTTTTTCTAAAATGCCACCGCCCAACGAAAAACAACCTGCGTAGTTTTAACTTGGCCTCTTAGCATAATCACGTGGTGCACAGATCTTTCGGATACAAAAATATCGCTGCATGGCAAGGGGAGAAATTAAAGTATAACAAACTTAAGCTTTCAAAACCATTCACTAAAAATGAATAAAATATGTGAAATAATACTCATAGACATCGATCAACACAACGTCGGAATGAAACAAAGTGCGTTTGCTATAATTGCTTCAAATCCTGTTCATTCCCGAAACAAAGAACCTTAAGCACGTAAATAATGTATAAAATTAGGCAAATGACGTCATTAATAATCCCTGGTAACCAACCCGAGGCAGAGAGTCATTGGTTTCCGTTGTTAAAAAACAATAGCGACGTTTTGGCTGAGTTTACATAAACGTTCTTTCCGGGAAAGAGAATATTAGATTATGCAAAATGCTTGACTGCGCGGGCACCGGATACAATAAATTGCATTTTAAACAACTCAGGTTTGTGCTGAATAGCGCTTTTGTCTTGAAGGCGTCATTTGATCCGCGGAAAGCAGACATTGCTCAATATTGTCACAGGTCAAAAATTTAAACCATTCCTGGGGTGTTTACATTTTCTTTTTGGGAAATTTAAAACTGCAAGTTCGGATCAAATTCTTGACAGGTTGAAACCCGAAATTTGGCTGCCACTTGATCCCGTAACAGATATTGCCCAATGTCATTTGTTACAAGTCATGTGTTAATCTTATATTCGGATCAAATTCATGACAGGCGAAACTCAACGAAAGAACAATAACACGGAGTCTCGTATAATCTTCCGTCCGTTGAAAATTGTGTTCCTGTATTAGATTTCCCCAACAAATAAACTACATGTAGTACCATAAACGTTGCCTGTTGTGCAGAATCGATCTGTCTTGATATTGTAGAGCAAGCCGGACACGCGCAGATCACAGAGAGCTAAGACACGCCACGTCATGCAACATGATTTATGATGTTTGGCGCTTGGTGGATGTAGTAATAGATTGATCGATTGTCTGCTACTTTTTTTCTTAAAGCAATCAGCTATATCCGGAAAGATACTTATATAATTGTGTTTGTGTTCAAAGTAACCTTAATGTTAATGCGAAGAAATTTTCTATACCACTTTGCATATCATATTTTGTGTTTTGTTGACGGTGAAAGTTCTGAGGGCGCAGACACACCTGAAAAATTCAACAGGAAACTTTTTACGTGTGCGGGTCACTACAGTCACGCGCAAAAGTAACAATTTTAGAAATGTTTTACTCCTTTAATACCATCTTTCTAGCTTGACATTCTGAACCGCTGTGTACTTTTAAGTAAACACAATTCTGAATGACACTCTCATTGACGACACCCAATGGCATACAGCACACAAGGAACTTCATTGAACATTCTTTTCATTTAAAATATGCTGACACAAGGCAGAGAGACAAGATCCTTCAAGCTCCATTGACATATATCAAATAACATGGTAAACTGCATTGATGAAAATGTTTTCTTCTGTCATGGCGGAGACATTATCATTGGAAGAATTTAACTATTGTTATAAATTTTTATTTCTTGTATATTATGGGGTGAAATAAAGTGTTGTTGTTGCCGAAAAGAAATATTCGACTGAAAAATTTATTATTTGCCATGAGTTTTGGGTTGGCATCAGTGTTTGTGATTCTGTTCTAAATATCAAACATGGGGGTACTGGGACTTGCACAGCCTTCACCTTAGCACAAGTTTTACATAGATTGAGTACTATTCCGTCTGGCTTATCAAGTTATTTTACTCACAAAGTATTCAGAGTTTTACGATTAGCTTTTATACTCAATGCCAGTAAAAGTACAAGCACGCTTGTTTAAATTCAGGGCCCAGCATCTTATAGACTCACTTGCAAGATAACTCGGCTAGCAACAGTCATAAGTAGCAGCATCTACTGGTTTTACCGCAGTCTTTTCAAAAGTTTCTAACTATAAGCGTACTGATGAATAACGGGGACGAAAAGTTGGACGGCAAAAGGACCTGTAAGTGCCCGGGTTGCATGAAAAATTTATTCTTTGCCCTGAGTTTTGGAATTCTTTCACGATGATAAAATGTAATTTATGTGTCCGGCATTTCCATGAAAGAAAGACATTCAATATACAGCACAGTGGCGGATCCAGGGGAGGGGCCCGGGGGGGTCCGCCCCCCCCCCTATTTTTAGACCAAACTGAGGCCCGAAGGGCCGAAAAACATTTTTTTGGGAGACCGCCCCCCCCCCTTTCTAAGGATCTGGATGACCGGCCCCCCTTATCTCAAGGTCTGGATTCGGCAATACAGCATCACTCTCCCGGGATCACTCTAAACTTACGATGTGAGAGATTGGGAGACTAAGAAATATTTGTCGGGAAAGAAATAGGTGATGCTTAATTTTTTCATGTCGGGAAAATCCCAGACGATCAGGGATTTTACTTTTTGCCGACCGTCCCAGATTTTGCCGATATATCGGATAATCGCCCAGATTCTCCCGATATTGAATTTGGCGGGAAATGGAAAATGCGCCAAAAATTGAAATTTGTACACAAATGCATGATAAGGAGACTGGAGTCCATTAATTTTGAGGGTTGATAAGAAGCGAAATCCAACGCCGTCGTCCCCGACAGTACAAATTTGAGTTTTCATTTGTCGGGAATGATACCGATCATTGCAGAAATCTGGGACGCGTCGGGAAACAGCAAAATCCCCTATCGTCTGGGATTTTCCCGACTAATGAAAACCAGGCTTAACTTGATTATTTCGTGAAATATTAATTAGAAATTGACATCTGTAGCGCAAAGAAGTTATATGTCGTGACATTAGATTTCAAAATAATGTAGACAAAGTCCGAGTATAAAACATTTACGTAACATTTAGGCTAAATAAGGTGAAAGAACGTGAGATTTTGTAATAGTCACTTAATTTAGATACATTACAATGGGAACTTTTATTGAACATGTGATTAATGTAAAAATACTGCCTTGCGCAAGGATAGTAGAAAAAACCTCTGTATACTTAGAATGTGTTAGTTGATCGCTGATCGTTGATCGTTGTGTTACAACCGTTGAATATGTGAGAACTGTACATCGCAGTAGACTGTTGGATCGGATTAAATCGTGCTGTTACATCGAAAGAGACAATCGTCTTGATTTGTTTGAACCAGCGAGCGGGGTTATAAGAATTCCGCAACGATATTTCAGTACCTGCAATGTATTTTTTTAAAAAATCAACACAACCTTTTCTAAACCACACTTATATCCGCGTGAAAAGAGATCAAATATTTGCAAAAAAAAATTATATCCGTAAGAAGAGCTGAGACGTCCACAGTGCAACTCATGCTCATGACTTCTTGCACAAAAAATGATTTAGTCAACTCCTAAAACTGACCTGCCAAAAAGGCGCATGCGCAGTGATTCAGACATTTGAGGAATGAATGCTCTGTCATGGGTGCGGTGAAAACTAGTTCAAACACAATTCTACAATTAACCTTCGAATTTTCGTTTCATAGAGAATTTTTCTGGGAAGAACGAGGAAGCTGAAGATCTTGCGAGAAGATGGTAATTTTAAGATAAATGTTCACCCTGATTTTCACCAAGAAAGCCGTAATATTATTAGTTTCAGAGGTCCAACTGATTGAATATCAGATCAGATGACGAAATCCTTTCCTGTTCTACTGGGGGTCAAAACCTCATAAGACTGACAAGACTGACAAGCAACAAAGATTGCGTAAATACCATAGCAACTTGGCTAAGTTGCAGCCCAAGTCATGGTCAAATCTGAAACTAATCCAATTTATATGATGTCATCTGGAACGACTCCCAATTCTGTCAAGAATTAAAGACATCTGGCTTTCGGGCCATCTGCGTGAATTGTTTATCAACGTGTTTATCAACGAAAGAAAAACCCTTCTCCGAACAAGAACCAAGGCTTGAGTTTGTTTCAAGAGGTGGCCAAAAAAAAATATCTCAAAAAAAAGGAACAATTACACGTAAAAAGCTTTTACCGCAACACTGGACTAACATCACAGTTCAACAACGGTGTCCGAAACGGGTAGTTTCGAAAACGAAGCACTCGAAAACGAAGACCGAAGCACGAAGCACCCAAAACTCGAAAACGAAGCACCCAAAACTCGAAAACGAAGCACCCAAAACTCGAAAACGAAGCACCCAAAGTTCGAAAACGAAGCACCCAAAACTCGAAAACGAAGCACCCAAGTTCGAAAACGAAGCACCCAAAACTCGAAAACGAAGCACCCAAAACTCGAAAACGAAGCACCCAAAACTCGAAACCACTGTAGGCTGTACGTCTTGCATGACGCAATGCGAATCAGGTGGAGGCAGCGGATGCGTCCGCACCTCCAAAGGTCCACAAAATCCATCCCAAGGTTTTATAAGAGCCTGCCAACTGTTTAACTGAACGTTTCTAGATGGGATATAATGTATTACTTTTATTATTGGTCTCGCTATACTTGATACATCTTACCTTAATATGCGTTTTTTCGGTACACATGCATGTTTATGTAGACTTCAAAACTGTCCGTCAGCAGATTTTGGCTTATTCAAGTACGCGTGAGCAGTAACACAAAAGGTCTGAAACGAGGCTGAAAACGGAGTGTGAGGCTCGCGCGTATTATTATTATTCATACAAAATTTCAACTACAACAAAATCAATTTCCGTTAGTGTTTGCGATTTTCTCACATCTGATTAGTCCCCCACGCAGCCGTGACTAGACAAAGAACGGCTGTGTGTAGGAGACTAACGCCTGATTGGCTTTTACTGGCAATACAGTAACATTCTAGAAATAGTTTGCGCGTTCTCGGTTTTCTGATCACGTCCAAAACATAGCCTCCCAATGGGGCCTCCCACGCAGCGGCGGAAATGCATTTACAACTTGAGTAGATTTGAACTGCATTGGAGTCGTTATCGAATACTCGTTATCGCGCTTGATTTCTGCTGTATTTACATTGGTCTCGTGTTTATAAAGGACAGACCGGTGTCGAGTTTTTTGGGTGCTTCGTTTTCGAGATAGGGTGCTTCGTTTTCGATCTTGGGTACTTCGTTTTCGAGTTTTGGGTGCTTCGTTTTCGAGATTTAGGTGCTTCGTTTTCGAGTTTTGGGTGCTTCGTTTTCGAGATTTGGGTGCTTCGTTTTCGAGTTTTGGGTGCTTCGTTTTCGAACTTGGGTGCTTCGTTTTCGAGTTTTGGGTGCTTCGTGCTTCGGTCTTCGTTTTCGAGTGCTTCGTTTTCGAAACTACCGTCCGAAACGAGGAAAAAACCCCTTAATACGGTTATCACATTTGATCTCCACGGACTTTGACATATAACATCTCGTCAATTCGGTTAACAAATCACAGACGGAACTAAACTTTTACAAAATATTCTTTCAAAAAATACAACTGTAAAAAGCAAGTAGCACTGAAATAACCTGCAGCGTGTAATTCTAGTCGAGGAAAGCGTTGAAAGACATTCGGAAAAAAAAACAACGCCCTGCTCATCGGCACAAAGGACACAAACAGCGATACAAGCGATCTTCACCTTGACATATGAGAAATAAATCAGTCCAAACCTAAACGAGTTTTTTAATTTTTCTTTGTTTTGCATAGGGCGCACCAGGCGGGACGGCTGAGGTGGACTGGAACCGAGGAATACCCTGCGAGTAGAGGCCCTTCTACCCTCCTAGATAAGAAGGGCCTCTGGTCGCATGGTAGAAAACAGCAAAAAAAAGGTAAATGTAAGAGGTTTCTCGTATCCTGTTCATCAAAATAAATAGCACAAGTTCAATGCCCAAGAAACATCGTGCGGACTAATTGACCGAAATCACAGACTAGTTACTGACAGTATCAATAAATTAGGCGTAACGTGAACGTATTATACTTTCGCTGATTTCATATTTCCTTCCTCAAAGGGACGAAATACATTACTACTCTGCCATTGCAGAGGCCTACTAGGATGATCTTCCTATTTTGTTGTTAAATGTGCGTTTGTTGAACTTTAAAATAAAATTGCTCTCTCTAAACACCATGTGGCCTGCCTTTCAACATTCCCTACTTATAAAACCTCATTGGTGCATATGAAAAAGAGAGAGAAGGTTCACAAGCTGCCTGAAGTTTTCGTTTTATCGCTGGCGAGGGAGAGTCAACAAAAGAAAAACAGAACTCCCTTCAATGGCCACTTTGGTTGACAGCGGTGGCTGTTGCCTTGGAGAGAAAAGATAATCCAGGAAAACGATTACGAACAACAAGATAAGACATTGCCAAGAGGAGAGATGGTCGTCATACTTGTCACACAGGCCGCGGATCCACACAATCTGTATGAGTAACCGTTTGTTTTGAGCCATTTCTAAGGATTTTGAGTTCGCGGTTTAAAATATCACTTCAGAGGCATAGGACGACAATTTACGGAAGGTTAGTTCATTTAACATTGCTCCATGTAAATATTTAAGCAATAGACCACACTTTCTATGGGTTTACCGGAGTGATAACCCACGCGGGATGTGGGGAGAACACGAGAAAAGCTTGTAAATCACGAGCCGAAGGCCAGTGATTTACAACCTTTTCAAGTGTTCTCCCAACATCCCAAGTCCCATAGAAAGTGTGGTCTATTATTTTATATTAATATTTATAAAATAACTTTAAGTAAAACTATGAGTTTACCGGCACACTAAACCATACGTTTTTTACCAATCAGAACGCACGTACTATCTTAGTTATTTTGTAATTAGCGATATATGGCTACAAATGGAACAAACGGTAAATCCAATACATACCTAGGCTCGTTTTCTGCGGCTCTCTCGTTCCTCCCCTGTGTTCAGGGGAGGACCTTGGGCTCATTTCCCGAACAGCTGCTGGTAATCGAGCCTAATACATACACCGACAGATCACATACACCCACAAACGATTACACAACCAGATAGTGTGGGGCCAGCCCCTATTACCTGTGAGATGTTCTCTGTGGTTCTATTCTTGCCTTGTCAACTTGGGTAGCAAAGCCATTTTGGGATACAAGTTCTCTCACTAGACCACGCCCTGGAGAAATGATGAATTTTCTTGTGTCAAAATATCATTTTCCAAGAGGGGAAGTGTATCAAGGCAGTGGCGTGGTGGGAAAACAACCTTAATGAATTAACCAGTTGGTTATACCAAAACCTGTAAATATGCAGTTAACTAACATTTCTTTGCTTTGACGACATTTTCTGGAAACATCACGCTGTAACAAGTACAGAGTAGACTGCTACTACTTTCCTGTTTTGTTGGACAAGATTCTACTTATGCCACTCGTCCATGTTTTCTGGCAGTAAAATGGCACAGCTGTCTGTTACTTTCATCTTCTTTCCAGTATAATAAACCACTAAATCAATTCGTCTTAGCTTTTTCGCACATATTTAACCCAGCACTGTTTCCTATCAACTGGATTTCACTTTTGGAATTTGATATTTCTGAAACTAACCTTTATCGGTAAATTGCCTGATGTAAGTTGGCTCTGCAGGGGAAATATCAGGTTGATCAAAATACACCTTTTCTTTTTTCTCCCTTCTCCGCGAAACATCAGACCGAAGTCTATGACTATATGACCTTGACCTTGGCAGGTCATAACGGGACATTGGCATGGGTGGTTGCTTACGGGGGAGAGGGGTCTGCAGCGGTG
>NC_133207.1:11929321-11946821 GCF_958299795.1 Porites lutea | reverse complement strand
AAGATAGCTTCCCTGTACTCCATAAGGGTTATAATAAAGGCTACGAGTCCTCAGATTCTATGTTCACAGGATTTAGATCAACTTTCGTGGCTAAGAAGGAGTGAAAATCATCAGTAACGTTTAGTTTATTGGCTCTGTTACGCTGTATCAAATCGGAATGATATGACTGACTACAGGTCGAGCGTGGTTCTATAATCAAAGGTGATCATATGGAAATCCCCTTCAAGTTGACGGCAAATCTTTCAAAAGCTTTGAAGAGTGAAATTTCTTAGGATAGAAATTTCTTACGATTGAGTTGTCATTGAAGGATATCGAAAAAAGTCCTTTGGAAAGCTTTCCTTCCATTAATCTGCAATCGGTGGCTGGTTGAGAATATGGTTGTTTGAGTCAAGAGACCGCGTAATTTTAAGAACGGAACCGGGCTCTCCGCGGTGTATGCAAAATGACGCTGGATGATTTATCTGGCCTGTGTTGTGAGAGGACAACTTGATCCTGTTTTCAGTTTCAAAGATGAACATAAAAGCGAGCAAGACTTCAAAATAAAATATAACATGTACAGTTACTGAAATGCAGTTTCAGTGGGCTATGCAAAATATTTAACAATTATTCCTCGAGCCCGAATGGGCTCTGAGTCAATAGCGGCCGAATGGGCTATTGGCTCAGAGGAAATGAGGGCGAGAGGAATAATTGTTTTTGTAAAATCCAACTGGTTGGTCAAAAATATCGAGAATAAAACAATTTTACCTAGTTAAAGCTAGACTTTAATCCTTTTTTGCCGCCAAAAAGCCCGCACTTTTCGCTACTAGTGGGCTATAACATATAGCCTAGTAGTAGCTCAACCAATCAGAACGCAGCACTGATAATAGACCAGTAGTTGGATTTTACTAATATTCAATAGTCACGAGGACTATAACACTTCATACAATACATGCAAGTGCACGAAAAAATTATACAAAACGTAACAAAAAAAAATGTTAACAGAACTTTCATAGGCAATAGAGGTCATGGAAAGAACAAATGCAACTGTCATTTTTACTAATATTAGAATAACAAAGTCAACATGCTACTTGCTTTATCATAAATTTCACTCAAAAACACATACAACTATAATTCCATTTTCAATTTTGTTACAAATTTTGGCTTCACCAGCCAAAAAATAGGAAAAATTGGAGGTTTTAGTCTAAAAATAGGAGAAAATAGGAATAGGCTCAAAAAATAGGAAAAAATAGGAAAAAATAGGAACTGGACACCCTGGGAGTTAAGTCTCACAATAACTATTATTCTTAGTCAAGATGGTTTAGAGTCAACAGAAATTAAAGAAATGTTTATGGGGTGAAAAACTTTTAGACCGATGTAAAATACTAAATTAATCAACAATGAGGCCCACAACTATCCTCCTTGAACAGTGCATTATTAGATGTATCCTAAATCAATAATCCAATTAAAGACAACAATTTAATGTTACTTTCGACAATTGTATAGAGCTCAGTTGATTTCATATTGGGTGGTTTGGTGGTATTCTTAATGTTTACCTGTAGGAAAGGTCCAGTTGCTGCAGAAGCTGCAGCAGCAGCAATGGCGGCAGCTGTCACCACAGGATTGTCAGCTGATCTGCTAGTTTCTTCAGCTGTCTCTTTTCTTCTACTAGCCTCTGGTAACACCACTGTTGGCTGTACAAGTTTTTTTGTTGGCTTTTTCAAGTCTTGTCTGTAAATCATGTACATGCAAAACACAAAAAATTCAATCACAATACCATAATGATTTGATTTAGTGCCCTCCTTCCAATATAAGCCCCCCCTTATAAGGTGTTTTTGTTAATATTAGAGCACCCCCGTTCTATTAAGCGCCCCCATTCCAATAAGCGCCCTATTCCAATAATCTCCCCTATTCTAATGTTATGATATTAGAGCATGGGTACGTATCAACCAAGGTTCATCTTCCTTCAATAATGCTCAGGAATGGTAATGCCACATTACAAAAACAGTGGTCTTCATCTGAGTTTCTCACATTAACTGAACATTCACCATATATTTGTTACTGTTACAGTTTCTGTTATTGTCCCTTTTCAAAAAAATATTAAAGTTTTGTTTTGAACATTCAGTTGTTTCTCAAAAAGAGAAATAAGCACCCTGTCTCAAATAAGCGCCCTAGCCCTTGATCGAGGTACTGTACACGACCCGAAATGATCCCTGACGCCAAATGATCCCCAAAATTGATCTAAACATGACCCGAAATGATCCCCGACCCCAAATTTTTTCACAGGCGACCTGAAATGATCCCTGAGGAATTATCGGAATGGAACGGGATGACGTTTAATTCCCAAGGATGCTAGAATTACTAGAATAAAATAAAATATAATTTGTTGGGCCCCTAGCCATAATATACTTCAAAGGGTGTTGCTATCCCTAAGGAGCTATGAGGGGACTCATTGTATAATTGCTGATAGACTGCCAGGCTTTCTACCCAGTTTAATTCCTTATCACAGTTAAGCTTTTACCGTATAAAACATACATCTAGATTTATAATCAATGACATACTGAAACCTACACACTTGGCTCTAACCAGTACCAATTGTTGTTGTTATTACAGTTTTGTTCTTTCTACTGAATTATTTATACAGTTCAGGTTTTAAAGTTCCTGCATGTTAACCAACAGGTTAAGGTTTTCTATCGCCTAGCTGTTGTATTCAGTTGTTCTTGTTTATCATTAATTTCATGGTTGTTTATGTTCACTTTTTTCCCTTACAGAGGCAGAGAGTTTTATATTACATATTGTTACAGTTCAGAAATTCTATAATTGACGGAATTGACCGAAATAAACGGTTATGTGACTACTATGTACCTTAATGGGTACCAACAGGAAGTGAAGACTGTTACTTGTTACAGTAAGGGCCGGGTTAAACATCACATTTCACATGTGCCAAATTTAATTCAGGTATTGAATGCGTAAGAAGTTTGATGCTTAACTAAAATTAAATTCGACAACGCGACTTCTGTCGCATCTTCGACTAATTAAGCCAGTCAAATCTTGACAGAAGTTCAACCGTTGTCTTTTGTGCCGAATCGAATTTTAAAATCATGTTTAATTTATTATAAACCCACAATTCTCAATTTTTTCCCAACTCTATAAAAACTCACTCATGATTCAATGTCTAAAATGGCGGATTTCGTTATTAAATAGAGCCAAATAGGTATCAGACTCGGCACATGTGAAATTTGACATTTAAACCGGGCCTAACGAGATGCTATTTGCAGGACTGATTTCAACCTCCAATTTAAACTCTAAAGTTTCTTGCAAAATTCGTTAAAAAGGAGTTCTAATTATTTAATAAATTATCCAAAATTTATAAATACATCAACACTTCAAACAATTCGAGTCAAATTCTTTAATTTACTTTATTCTAGAAATTCTAGCATCCTTGGGAATTAAACATCATCCCATTCCATTCTGATAATTCCTCGGGGATCATTTCAGGTTGCGTGCGAAAAAATTGGGGGATCATTTGGGGTCGGGGATCATTTCAGGTTATGTTTGGGTCAATTTTGGGGCTCATCTGGGGTCGAGGATCATTTCAGGTCGTGCACAGTACCAAAAGCAAATAGGCGCCCCAAGCGCTAAATCAAATTACTACGGTAATTGCAATATTACACTCCAAAGCTGGAAAGCTGGAAATAAAGAATTCAAGATGTTCTCAAGGAACAAGAATTAGAACCATTATTCTTTCAGAGACAGACAATAAAGGTACCCACATAAGGCACTAACCCAGCCTTATTACTTCGGCGAAGCACGAAGTAAAGGATTCGCAATGCTCAGGAATGTATCATAGTTGACTTTTTTTGACAAGATTGGGCATGCAAAGTCTGTAGGTTTTCGGTTTTATTCGGCTATTTGATGAAGTGAGAGGTGAATTAGTTCGAGATATCTCAAGATCACTTCGATTTCTTTGATTTATTCTTATCGAGGAAGAAAGAATTATTATATTGGCTTTCCCAGGGTTTGAACCAACTCACCCGTGTGATCCGTCAGATCAGAAGAGACTATACGTTGAGGGATTAGCCGATCGCGCTACTGCGACCCAAGGTAGTTCAGGACATGAAAAATAGTTGTGAAATGATGCACTAGTTTCGGGACAAGATTGGACGTACAAGTTTGTGACTTTTCAGCTTGTTTCGGCTATTTCACGAAATGAGACTGCATTGACTACTTTGTGATATCTTTAATGAGATCACTTCGAGTTTAGTCTTTAATTTACTCGAGGAATAAATAGAGGATATTACGTGGCCGCCCAGACACAAAATTTCTCTTCAAGTGTTGAAAAACACTTTATGAGTGAGCCATTGACCCTTTCGAACTGTTTTTTGATGAATTTAAATTTACAAGATGCTGCACAAAGACATTTGTCTTTGGTGAGTGTTACGTAGTAAAATTGCTTTCATGCGTTGCGTGACTTTCTTGAACGTTCTCTATGTTTTTGGATTATTCATGAATAATTAATTAAGTCATGTTTACATTTCAGCATAAGTCAGCAGATTTGCATCAGTTACTGAAATCATAAAATATGTCGAAAAGCTACTACTAGTCGCCTGTTTAGTATTTTCTAAAACCTTATGTCAAACGGTATACAAGTTCCGGGCGACTTCTTTTGATGAACTAAGTTTTTTCCCAAGAGCTGGACTGCTGTGTTTAGTCAAGTGTGACGAAGATTGATTTTCAAGTTCTGTGTTTACAAGTTGGCGGAAGCTGTAAGATATCTGAAGTTCAAGTGAGAGTTTGTTATTATTGGCAGAGGCTGTTTAGTTCTACTTAAGTTCAAGTCAAGTTTGTGTTGGCGGATGCTGTGTTTTAAAGCTCTGTAAAGGCTATGTTCCTCTGATATTAAACTTCCTTGTGTTAATCTGACGTCCCTGTGTGCTGATAGTCAGTGAATAATTACCCTCAAAACATTGGAACTCGTAACATTGAGTTTTAGCCAATTCCATGCTCAACATAATTGACTCCTTACCCATGCCTTACATGTATATCTTTAATCAGTACATGAGACTGCTATGCTCTTTTTGAAGCCTGATGTGACTAAGAAAGATATAGAGAATTATTTTTTCACTGTTTGTTTTGTTAGACTTGTTATTTACCGCCAGTAACCTCATATTTGACTTAGGTCTAAACGTTTAGACCCAAGTCAAATTTAGAAGGATTTGTATCGAGTCATCAGAGCATAACTGATGAGCTAATATCTCAGAGACAATTTGTTAGGAAATGCTCGTTTTTGGCAAGTAGGCCTCTTGGATGTTGCTCTTTTCGGAATACCCTGACAAATCCCATAACTTCACGAATCAACACCTTACTCTTACCATATTTCATTCCTTACTATTCCTCCACATTTACAATTAATCAGTTCCACAACCACGACGCCGAAGTGTACGCTATGTAGCGTCTTGTTTCAATTACTCCCATTTGCATTCACCCTTGACGTGTGACAAAAATAGTGCATAGTAATGTTTTACCTTTTGAATGTTAATTGACAGTCCATTATCATGGTGTCATTTTTGACCAATGAAATTAAATTAAGTTTGAAAGTTAGCACGTGAAATTGGCAATGTTTTGACCCCACCCAGTATTATGCAGTGTTCATGTCACTAATCTGAAGTTTTCAGGTTTTGCTTTTGAGAAAACATTAAAACAAAGACACTACTTATGACCTGGTGTTCACTAAAAATAATAATAATATTATTATTATTGTAATTCAAAGCCCTTTTTTAATTTTATATACTACTTACTAACCAAGAGTAAGGTCATTACAGGGGAATCTCAGACCAAGGCCTTGATGTATCGCTCAGTCAATACATCAAGGCCGAGTCTGAGCTAGGTTTCCCTGTATGACCTAACAGACAAGGTTAATAAGTTATTTATTATATAGCCTTTTCATTATGGACCTGAGCCTGCAATCAATTAAAACCAATCACTGGTCAGCAGATAACCTTAAAAAACATGTCACCTCAATGAATGACACCGGTCAGTGGATACCCTTTTTGACAGCTGTCAATCGACCATAACATGGATGTCCATAAGGATGTCCACTACCAAGTTAAACACAGACTGTATATACCTTGGACACCTAGCTAGTAATGCTAGTAAAGCTAGTAACACATAAAGACTTGTAACCACAGTATTTTTCTTTTTCTGAACTTTGATATAATATTTTAATTAGTCAAGCCTGCTTTAGCAGAGCTAGACTCTAAAAATGCAGTCCTTTCTTTTTTGTCGGTGGGACCTAGTTTGTAGGCCACGCTTTCCTAGCGAAGATCGTGGAACTGGGGATAAGAATCGTGGTGACTTTCACTGTACGCAAATGAGTCTCATGATGAGCATGCGGTATATTTTCAGTGATGACTGAAAGTTTGGAAATGATGTAATTCTCCTCGAATGGATTGATTTTCGTGTCATTATGCACGACATGCAGGCACCAATTAAAAAGGAAATATCCCCAAGTAGGATGAGAAAATATTATGGCGGGAAAATCCTATTTTGTGGTGTTTTAAGGCATTACGTTTCTCAGAATATTGTCGGAATTACTTTCAGAAATCTATGGTTAAATAGATTCACTTTGTTTTATGTATTTAATTGATAGATTTTCGCACTTGTTAACATGTGAAGTCATGTTGCACTTTATAACTACTTGAGATATCAAGTATCCACTGTCACGCAATTTTTACGTGCATACGTGCGTGCGTAAAATTTGCTTTCTCAAATAAAATAGAGGCAATGTATGAAAGTTCGAACGTACAATTATTTAAGCGAAAAAGTAGAAACTCGCTCAACTTGACGTTTAATCTCAACACTTTATATCTTAGCTACATTTTATTTATGTGATTAAAATTTACGTGCATTAAGGTGTGGAGCCAAAAACGTGTCAGTGGAAATCCACCCTAATGTTACACATGTGTCACGGATGTGTTTATACGGGTAGTTTTGGACCTGAATATCCGCGCACTCTACTTGGAGCACTTCATGTCCATAGAATAGAAATCCCATATCGAGCTTTTAATTTTCTGGAACGGGTTAGTCCAAGAATTCTATCGCTTGAAAGTGTTGATTATTTTGGAACAACTGATCACTTCAGTGGTCGAAAAAAAAAAAAGAATAATCTTAATCAGCAAAACTTCAAGGTTTACTGGAAAACTAGGATTGAGGATCGAGGAATTAGGGATCGAGGATCTTTTAAGAACTTGAAAATGAAATGAATAAATAAATGGTGGACCAGTGGTGATGTGCGCCGCAGACTGTAGATAAATTTCACAGAACATAACCCCATTCGCTATACTGAACACTAAATTCAAGTAAACTAATCTGAGTCTGTCTGAGTCAGTGATTGTTTTGACGAGAAAGTGAAATTTTCCTGGAAAATGAGATGCTTTATCCCAGTGATACTGTAATAAAAGAAAAAACTTAAACAGTTTTTAATTTTTAATTGTACATTTGCTTTCAGTACTCCTTATTTTTCTTGTAATTGTTGTATGCACGACCCCACCAGCAATGTTGATCTTTTTGTAGTGCTAAAACAAAGTTCTCATCTATCTATCTATCTAAAATGCATGCTGTGTACAACTCTAAACATTTTACTCTGAGACTGTACTGAGATATTAAAAGACGATACTAAGCAGCTATGGAAAATGAAATTACTTTCACGCGGTATTGATATCTTATAAAACGGACAACAAATTGAGCAGGAATACGCGCAAACTGAATTCACTGTGTGTTGTATGAGGTTCTGTTAAACTTACACATTTTTCCCATGCTGAACATATGCTGTACCGAGCCATACTTTTTTCCAGTACAAAGAAGCTATGTATATTTATATCATGTATATATATCATGGGCCCCTGATACCGATAAAAATCACTGTTCAATTTTTTGAGTGTAAAATCCCTGAAAGAGTACTCCTCAATGGAGCAATATCAATATGTAGAAGGTTTTCAAAGGTTTCACACTGGTTTGAGGCTAAGTTGTCTCTCCTTGCAATTTTTTATTTTTTGAGTATTAACCTTATGACATGTAACACTTGTTTTGTATTCAAACAAAAAAGTAATATAACAGCACCGGCGCCTTTGACAACAAAACTTATCTCCAAGCAAGCGAGACTCAATGCTACTAAGAGCGTTCTTGTTTGTATAAAATTCAAATTCATATAAAATTTTAATTAGTCCCATACACAAAGTTTGTACACAGTAATAAAATAAGATATGTATAGTATTCAAATTTTGGGGATTTCAAAGAAAATAATTGAGAATCTAGAAATGAGCAAAGGGGATGGTGAAGGAATGCAACGTATATCATGTGCACATGTCACTTCAAGGGCAGCAAGAAATAAATTGATATTCAGGAAAAGGCATTGAAGCAACAAAGCTTGAATAACAATTTTATACAGGGCTGGATACTGTATTTGAACTGGACCGACCAAAAGTTAAAGACAGAATACACAGTTGTTATGAAATAAATTGAATGTTTCAGACTACAGAACATTTTTTTTCAACTTGTCACACACGTAAAACATTGTTCCAGTTATTGGGGGTTAAAAAATGGAAATGATCTGCAGGGAAGCAAAAATTACTTTGAGTTAGCAAAAAGTATGAGTTACCAAGGATAAAATTACAGTAAATGTGTGAAAAAAATACAGTAAATGTGTAAAAAAAAATCCAGGGGAAATCAACTTTGGTTTTAGTTAGTGCAAGGTTCAAGGTTGCAAGGGTTCAAGTCATCAGGAGTGGACTGTATGTAAACAAAGTAAATGTTGCCAGAACACCATGTTTTGCTGTACACACACTGATCAAGCAATTACGATTCACTTTATTCAGCCATAAACGTTGACGTTTGAAACTCCAAAAATCTGTACCAACATGCATTATTAAATTTGTTTTCACTTCGGGTGACATTTAAAGCATTTGTGTTCGCGTTTTTCTATTTTTTCTAAAATAAAAACTCAAGGGGTTGGGAGAACTCTGGAAAGTTATAAAATAATCAGGGCTTCTGATAGGTCTCAGAAAAAAGTCAAATTTTGCAGGATTTTCAGAGACAAATTCATGCAAAAACTGGCCGATTTTGCAGGAATTTTCAGGGCAAACTTCACCAAAAAACAATCAGTAATAAACAGCTGATTTTGTGGGAATGTGGGCAAATTTCGCTAGAAATCAAATTTGACAAGCATTTTTAACTTTTTTTAAAAGAGATAATCATTTGCTCTTTCAACAACAATGCACTTGAGAAAGGGGCTCAAAAGCTTTGCCATGGGCTCATTTGTCAAGCACATTGTTGTTGAAAGAGTAATTGATTATAAACATCAAGCGCCCAGTTATTTACAACATAATCTTTGCCTGGTAGTAATTGGGACGTTGTTTGCTTGTTGCATTGACAAAGTTTCAAGATAATTAATTTTGCATGTTTACAGCAATTAAAAAGCCCCAATAGCCGAAATAAGTTTCAAATGCTACGATTTTTGCTGTATTTTTGTGTTTTTGTGGATTTTGCGGGGATTTCGTGGATTTACCTGAATTTTGTGGCTCCATGACCACGCGAAATATCAGAAGCCCTGAATGATATTTATATAAAAGCCATTTTAATCCACAAACCCAAAGTAGACCTGTCCAGTAGAATCCACAAGGCACAACGTTTATTAAATGTACCCAAGGTACATGTATAAAAAAATACAGTATGGTAAATGCCTTCCAGCTTTCATTGTGTCTAGTCTTCACAAATAAAATGTATTGTAAATCAATATTATTCTGTCGCAATGAACACATTTACCTTTTCAAGAACTGATCTTTTATAACTTTTTCCTTGTCACTTAAAGCAAACTGTTTTATTTTTACATCACCTACAAAGTAAAAAAAATTAAGAAAAGCACATGAATGTATATTTTTTTCACAAACTGTTCACTAGACCATGATGGAAACATGACCTAGCACATAACATGCTTCAAGCGAAAATTCCAGTGGAAACTTTGATAATTTGGCCACACTTTTCAACGTTTTGCAGGCTTTGTTTTTCACGATTTGAGCTCTGCTTGTTATATACAATTCACTGTACTGAAAATTTGTAATTTTTTTCGGGTCTTTTTCTAGACGCTGGAGGGAACAAAATGACCCCTCAATCGTTTTCTGGTGGGACATTTTAAATTTCATTGCGGGATTGACACAATGGCGCAACCAGGCTCAAACCCTGGAATCACATTTATAATTTACATACCAGCATTTTCTTGTCTTGAATTAAAGACTGGAGCTCCACTGTGTGGTTGTCCTTGATGTAAGCTTTTAATAGCTAAATTCTTCACTCAAAATAATTATAAAACAACAAAACAAGAAAAACAAATACAGTGAGTACTGTAGTTACTGAGGCTAAAAATAATACCAGATTTATAAGTTAAGTGGTCAGGTGTACAATTTGGTTATACACTGTTTTCAAAACTGAATGAGCACAAAGTGTAAGTTCAATTTCAAATAAAAAATGCACTGATGGTATGATTTGATTTCAGACCAATATTGCATGAAACAACCTTAAGATGGATGATAATAATCCTGGATCACATCACTGTCCGCTTATACTGCAAAAATTTTGCGTTTGAGCATGGCAAATCACTGCAATGCCAAGTAGAACAGAACACTGGAATAGATTTTTATGACATTCAAACAAGAGAAATATATGCTGTAAACCCATGTATGCTTGAACATGAAGGCTTGGTATTCAACATACTCAGGAGTTTTCAACAACTTCCACTTCAACCACTCCCCAAATTGCTTCAAACAAAATTCATTTCTTTGCATTTTTCGATGAAGCAAAGCATGATTTTCCTGGTTAAGGTGTTTTAAATTAAACTTTCCAAAATTACAATGGCAAATTCTGCAGCTATACTGAATTGCTCACTGCTTCCACCTTTCTGGATGTCATTGACACAAGGCTGCTTTTAATAATAACACTTGCACTGTAATAAACTATAGTTTTCTGTACTCATGTTTATAATGGAGCAGGTTTTGCTTTTCAAGGAAGTAAATTTAACATCTGGTAATCTTCTGTTATACATGGTGTCAATAAGTTAGACAATGTATGATTGAACTGCACACACCATTTTTCCACTCATTCCAACTTTCTCAACAAATTCGCACAGAAACCCTTACTATGCAGGTTACCACCACTACCACTACCACTACAACTACTATTTACTAGCGCCAATAAATAATAATTTTTAATACAGTATTATGTACTATATTACCTGTTTTCTATTATGAATAACGTCAGGAGTTTCACTACCAAAATCTTTATCTGGACCTTCAGACACTTGTCTACCAGTTCCATTGCTTGATTTCTCTGAACAGTCCCCTGTAATTCTACTTTTTTGATCATCATATAAAGGTTTTCTGTGAGATTCTGCATCATTTGATGAAGCATCTTGCTTGGATAGAATCCATGCTGATGGAGTAGCATTTACATGCCTAATTACTTTGACTGGAGTGGTTCTTTTGTGACTGTCAACTTAAAGATAAAAACACTCAACTAAAAAAATCTAATTATTGTTTAGTAAGAATAGCTTTCAAGCATCATGTACAGTTGTGAATTATCTTTCATCTAATAAATGTACCAGATGTACTAAATTAGTAAAAGTACAGGTTCTCTAACGTCCCACAGAATTATCATTATTACATGTGCAAGGCCTGCAAACAAGGCTTACAGTTTGTCGTCCTTATCTGAGAAGACTTGAAAGTCTAACCATTTGTAGATGTTATTACAAAGGCTGAGTACTGGTGAGGCTGGCCGGGTTTGAACCAGGCGCCTCCTGCTTGGCAGCAGACTGGTGCTTATCCAATTGAGCTAACTGGTTTGTGCCCAAAAACTACAATAAAGTCCACATGGGCGCCAGGGTTGTAGCTAAGGAAATTGCCTGGCAGCTAAAAAAACATGGAGGAGACAAAAAGAAGACTGCATGGTGCCTTCTTTGCCAACATTGGGGAAGGTATGACTGTTTCCCTCTGTTTCATGCTGATCACCAGTCAAAAACTAGCCAGCAATGGCCTCTGACTCAGCCAGCTAATTTCCCTGGCAGCCAGCGCTTAGCGACAACCCTGGGATGCTGTCCAAGAGGACCTCTTTAGTTTCTTTAAGGTGATCAAAAAACACAAGAACAAAAATTGCTTGAACATGCAAAAAATAGCTTGAAAAAAGTTTTGATGAGCAGGATTGCTTACAGTTCTTCTGTGATTTCAATTCCCCCAGAATACTTCACTTGCCCATTGGGCAAGTTAAGAACAGAATTCACTAGCCCAATAAAAAGCCACTAGCTCTGGGCTATCCGACACGACTTTCTTTGCACACTGATACTCCACTTGGCACTTGCCCCTACCTATCGGACACCGCTTTTTTTTCATGTGGAGAGTTACAATGTTGCCCCATCAAAATGTTCAGAATGAACAACAAGATCCATTAACTGGTGCGATTAAATTAACTGCCATCCAACCTCATTCCCACAGTCCTCTCCTACTCAGCCCCTGAAATGAGGTTGACTACTGTCCTCAATTTGTGCCAAAGATTGCTTTGATTTCAACTGTCCAGCTGAAACATTCCATACTTGACAACTTTGTCTACCTTTTGTGCGAGTGGTGTGGAAGAGTTCAGTATTTCAAAATGGCGAAAATTGACCCAGTTTGACCATTTTTACCTAAAAGTAACTCTTTGATCAGAAAAGCAGCTTTAATTTAAAAAAATGGAGATGCTGTTTTCACACAGTTTTTTCAAGATTTTACGTCTTGGTTTTCAAGACACCAATTGCTGCTGGCCTACCATGAAATTGTTTGAACTTCAATGCTGTCTTACAGAGATTTCCTTAACCCCTTCACCCCTGGGAACTTTGCCGAAAAAGATATTTTAAAGCTAGTCAAGCCATTTTCTGATCACTGTCTAGCTATAAAGAGCTAAAAATTACATGTACCATAAAGCCATTTACAGGACGTGCACTTGGCGGCTCTCTGATCCAGATGAATAATGTTAGCTTCCAAAGTTTGGCCATGTACAGAAAGCAAAAGTTTGAGCCTTGACTTTTACTCTACTCCCCTTTTCTTTTATTTTTCTTGCCTCATTCTTTTTTCTTTTGCAGGGCATTTACACACGGGTTTCATTAAGAATTGCAGTAGCAGGAGAATAGTGAAAAGTAACAGGAGAATATTTTGAAAGAGCAAAGCCCTTTCCCCCTTTTGCGGAAACAGCTTGAAAACAAACCTGGAAATTTTGTGTATTAAACCCTGCTGAGATGGCTTTTCCTATTGTCTGATAGCAAAGTTTATTTCTCATAGCTGCAGAACAAAAAACGCTGCATACATTTACCTCTACCTGGTTTCAAAACATTTTTTCTTTGAATTAACAGGCATATTGGTAAATTATGATCAACTTCTAACCCTGTTGCACCCTCCTAGAGTTGTGACATGTGGCTCTATCTTATTAAATACCAAACATAGCATAAGAGTGAAAATAAAATAATTCTCAATACGCTTCAACTTCTATTCAATATTTTTAGGATGTTTTATACAGTGAAAGTATGAGACATGAGAAACTTTTCCCGCCTCTACCAGCGAACATGTGCTTGTGCTAGACAGAACACATTTAAACAACACATTTCATCCCTCCCAGGGCAAAACTTTGCATGTCCAGTTTAATAGACAATTTGTCAAGTATCGATGAATATTTCTTCTATGTTTCCTCTGCTCTGCAATTACAATTCATAATGTGCCGTTTTAGAAGTCATCATTAAAATAGGAAAATCTCAACATTTGCATTTGCTTCACAGTAAAAATTGATTCTGTGTCATTTATATACTGTCAACATCGCCAAATTTATTTCCATAGCAGTTCAAAACGAAATCATTCTTCTCATTATTTATAAAGGTACTTAATTCTTCTCTCTTAAACATTTCTTGACGTAACTTTGCTACTGTGATTAATTTTGTTCATCATGTACTTTCACTTTTTGTTTCAATAGTATTTATTAAAAAAGTTTGATAGTAGAACAATTTCAAAGGAATTACCTTAATAATTTTTCGCATGCAAATAAAAAAGCATCGAACATACAGTCAACTCTCCACGCTTTAGCAAACCATCTAATATATTATGCGTCCCCTGTTATTTTTGTGGGGCTTAAAACTGCTAGCATTTAAATAAGGTCTTTTGTGTATTTGTTATTTATTTAGGAATGTAAAGCAAGTGGCTAAGCGCTAAAACCACACATTTCTGGGGACAATTTCTTTGTACATAACATAATGTATCCACGTCTGATTCATCTGAATAAAAAGTAGCCATACTTCATTGAAATTTAACCAGAGAATTACCCATAGTAGACAGGAATTCTCCGATCTCCAATGCTTAATGAAACCCCTGTTTACAGTAGTAAGATTCATTTTGGTGGTACAGTTTTTGGGAAAGCTTTTAGGATCTTAGGATTAAATGAAAGGAAAGGTACAGGTGGGTAGTGGAATATGATTTTCATGAGAATTTTCAGGACAACATTAATTTTATGTGTTTTTTTTGTCTTTTCATCTGGCCTCCTAGACCAAATTGTGCTTATTCTGGCACAGTTTGAAACATCTCTTCACCCTGCTGCAGTTAACAGACAAAGTTGTCATTGACCGTTAAAACTGATAATGTCAAAGGCCGTAGGAGGGATGTGGATCCACACGAGTGGTTGCAGGCAGTTAGGGGGCGAATGGGTTAAATAACCCAAGCCTACGGAAATTGTATGCTTACAGGAATGTAAAAATACAGAGTTTGTATAGGAGTTGAAATGGGGTTTTGTGATGGCGGCTGTAAGTACAGCTGTTTACTTACTCAAGAGTGTCCATAAAGAGAGCTTCCACTGTATAATATAGCCTACCCTGGATTGTCCATTAGCTGTATCTCCAGGGTACAATTAATGTATCGGTCAAATCGAAGCTTCAACATGCCCCCCCCGGGCATACCCCGGGCTTTTGACACCTTTGCCGTCCCGGGGAGGAGGGAATTTGATTATCAGAGTCTTCCAGTGGGTGGGGAATTTGATCCCCATGCTTTAGGGGTGGGGAATTTGAACTCCACCCTCGATTTCATGTAAAATATTTGGCGTGCCGAGCTATCATGGGGGACGCGGTGTTAGAGGATTTTCGTGGATAAGATTGTGCCTTTGTGGCCAATTGGTTACGAGGAAAGGGCCTAAACAAGCTTTGTGCCGTATTTGAAGTATTTAAATTTTAAAATTTTTAATATTGGATTCAGGCTTTGAATGTATGAATGTATTTTATTGTTGTGTTTACAATGAAATACAATACCTATACCGGCGATTCAATGCAACAACATGAAATAAAATAAAACGGTCAACTACTTTGACCTACTGCAAGTATGTTAATTAATAAGGTGAGCGATGATGCATGTCAGTGAAATGGTCATGATGTAGTAATCTCAATAGGTGGGATCTTTTTGTATAGAATGCTTCGTATGTTGCATGACGAAGAAAAGCTGAGCATTCAGTGACCTTGTAGCATCGATTTCCGCTGCTTTGCACGAGACTTTTGTTCGTAGTAAATACGCTAACAGTGTTGCCCAGTTTTTGTTATATTTCTAGAGATTTTGTTCGACAACTGAAGGCGTTTCCGCCGTCCTTCTGTCGTTTTTGTGCCTGTGAAATGACCCCGGGGTGGGGGCATTTGATCACCTGAATGGACCCTAGTGTGGGGCATTTGAACGGCATTTTGGCCCGGGTAGGGGGGAATTTGAACAATAATTTTCAAAAAAGTCAAATGCCCGGGGGGTTGCACGGGGGGGGCATGTTGAAGCTTCGATTTGACCGATACATAAGGAGGTGGAGATCAGAACAGGATCTAGTATGGAGACAAACTGGCAAACCTACCGATGTTAACTTCACCCGCGACATCCTTGGGTTCAGCTGATGGAGAACTCCATTCTAATGGGGATTTTATTTCGCGAAGTAGTCTTGAAGGTAATCTGACTCTTTGGGTACCATTAAAAGACAATTCAGGAAGTGATGGAGAAAAATTTTCTTGTACGTCCTCAGGATATTTATCTGCAGAACATGAAATTTCACCATAATTCGAGCGTCTTTGAGAGCTTTGGCGATGTGAAGGGATCACTGAAGAGCCAATGTTGCTTGGAGTTTGTGATACTGATTCAGTGCTTAGTGCCACTCTCTCGAGTTTATCGTCATCTCTTACACCAGTCAATGCATCCACGGCAGCATTCGTTATGGAAATTATCTGTCTTGAATGTTTCATGCCAACAAGAAATCTCAAGTAATCCGAGTAAGCTAACGTTTTTGCTCTGGACTCTCCTTATTCCTTGCAGCATTCTTTTCTATAGATACTGAGGTCATTACATTTGTCTTTCGTTTCGTTACTGGACTATAGTTAGATCTGGAGCATTCGCTTGCCTCTCCAAAGTTTGTAATTTGTCCAGTGGCAAACAAACTCCAAGTTGACCTGCCGTCGACCTGTCAACCCGCCAATTTTAAACTTTGAACATGCAACGCCTGCAATAGCACATTCCAGAAACAGCGGTCCTCTCAGTGGGTGGCTGCTAAGCTGTAATATGAGAGACGTCAGCGAAAAAAGAGCTTCAATCAAGTTCAAGATGGAGTCGACTGTCGACTTGGATCTCCTTGAACAACTGGGCGAAATTATCAGCAATCTGACCACTTCTGGGGATCCATCGCTGGACGCTGAAAAATTAAAAAAGCTTAAGGCAATCTGTAAGAAAGCAGATGTCTATCTGAAGCACGTATATCACTTGGTTTTAACGCAGCTGAAAAAGAATCACGCCGAAGTAAGACTGTCGTCGTTACAGATTATTAGTGAACTTTTCCTTCGCTCTCATATGTTCAGAGAATTACTGTTGACCGATTTTCAACTCTTTTTGGAACTAACAGTTGAGACAGATCACAAACAGCCTCTTCCACCACCAAAGTCAGCCGCGAAAACCCTCAAAGAGAAAGCTCTACAGGCGGTAGAGAGTTGGTATCACAAATTTGGGCCCCACTACAAGAAATTAGACCTGGGGTACAGTTATTTGAAGAGAGTAAAAAAGGTTGAGTTTAATGCAGTAACAGCTAGAACTGAAGTTGAAAGACGCCAATCGGAAGAAAGAGCAAGAAGAAGAAATGTATTGATCAATGGACAGATTATTCAAGTGGAGCAAGAAATGTCTGAGATGATAAGTGAAATGGAGCTATGCGCAACCGAGATTGAGAACTGTTTTAAGCTGCTGTTACCCCATCCTGATGATTATGATCTACAATGTGGGGATGACACATGTGAACTAGAAAAAGTTGGCTGTAAGAGTGACGATGCCACAGAGAGATCAGCTGCTGACAAAGTGCACAGTAGCGACAATAAAAATTTACAACCTGATGGCTTTACGTCACCCATGCTTGTTGATCAGGTTAAGACTGAACTTGGTAGAAGTGAAGTTAATGAACAACTTCTCTCTAA